>NC_053395.1:78032817-78332817 GCF_905171765.1 Bufo bufo | reverse complement strand
GATCCATATATCAGTGGATCTGTAAAAATCATGCGGACGTCTGAATGGAGCTTTACAGGGGTGTGATCAATGACAGGGGGGTAATAAATGACAGGGGGGTGATCAGGGAGTCTATATGGGGTGATCACCACAGTCATTGATCATGCCCCTGTAAGGCTCCATTCAGACGTCCGTGTGCGTTTTGCGGATTCGATCCATCTATCAGTGGATCCGTAAAAATCATGCGGAAGTCTGAATGGAGCTTTACAGGGGTGTGATCAATGACAGGGGGGTAATCAATGACAGGGGGGTGATCAGGGAGTCTATATGGGGTGATCACCACAGTCATTGATCATGCCCTGTAAGGCTCCATTCAGACGTCCGTGTGCGTTTTGCGGATCCGATCCATCTATCAGTGGATCCGTAAAAATCATGCAGAGGTCTGAATGGAGCTTTACAGGGGGTTGATCAATGACAGGGGGGTAATCAATGACAGGGGGGTGATCAGGGAGTCTATATGGGGTGATCACCACAGTCATTGATCATGCCCCTGTAAGGCTCCATTCAGACGTCCGTGTGCGTTTTGCGGATCCGATCCATCTATCAGTGGATCCGTAAAAATCATGCGGACGTCTGAATGGAGCTTTACAGGGGGTTGATCAATGACAGGGGGGTAATCAATGACAGGGGGGTAATCAGGGAGTCTATATGGGGTGATCAGGGGTGATCAAGGGTGAATAAGGGGTTAATAAGTGAGGGGGGGGGTGTAGTGTAGTGTAGTGGTGCTTGGTGCAACATATTACTGAGCTACCTGTGTCCTCTGGTGGTCGATCCAAACAAAGAAACCACCAGAGGACCAGGTAGCAGGTATATTAGACGCTGTTATCAAAACAGCGTCTAATATACCTGTTAGGGGTTAAAAAAAATCACATCTCCAGCCTGCCAGCGAACGATCGCCGCTGGCAGGCTGGAGATCCACTTTCTTACCTTCCGTTCCTATGAGCGCGCGCGCGCCTGTGTGCGCGCGTTCACAGGAAATCTCGCGTCTCGCGAGAGGACGCGCCGGCGCGTCCACTCGGAATCAATCAACCACCTCCAGGACGCGTCTGTGCGTACAGCGGTCCGGAGGTGGTTAAGGATGAAGGTCTTACCCATTGCTTAATTGCTAGTACCTTACCAGGATCCATCTTGAAGGCGTGAGGAGTCAGAACATGCCCTAGAAACAGAATCTCCTGTACACCAAAGACACATTTCTCTTGTTTAGCGGATAGCTGATTCTCCCTCAACACCTCTAATACTTGTTTAACATGAGACACATGGGATTCGAAGTCAGGAGAGAATATCAAAATGTCGTCAAGATAGACAATAACAAATTTACCTAAGTACTCCCTAAGAATGTCATTCATGAAGTTTTGGAACACAGCTGGGGCATTGCTGAGTCCAAAAGGCATCACTTGATATTCAAAGTGTCCTACCGGAGTATTGAACGCCGTCTTCCATTCGTCTCCCTCCTTGATTCGGATTAGATTGTATGCCCTTTCAGGTCAATTTTGGAAAACCAGGTTGCCCCCAGAACCTGGTTAAATAAATCCGGAATCAATGGGAGGGAGTATCTATTTTGGACAGTGATTTTATTTAATCTCCGGTAATCGATACATGGCCTAAGACCACCATTTTTTTTCCTAACGAAGAAAAACCCCGCCCCCATAGGAGAGACAGAAGGTCTAATATGCCCTTTACCAAGGCTCTCCTTAATATAATCTTCCATGGCCTTGCGTTCAGGCATAGAAAGATTATAAATTCGTCCTTTAGGAAACTTGGCCCCCTCTACTAGCTCTATGGTACAATCATAAGGTCTATGAGGGGTAGAACCTCCGGGGTTGGTGATGAGAATACATCAGAATATTCTCTAACAACAGAGGGTAAAGTATCAGACTTTACTGAGACCCCAGCCTGTACCACGGACAAGCACGAGTCACACTTAGGCCCCCATCTCACCAACTCCCCATTGGACCAATCTATAGTGGGGTTATGTAGTCGGAGCCAAGGCAACCCTAGTTCCACCTCAGCAGGTAGGTTCTCCAGGACTAGAAGCGAACATCTCTCTGAGTGGCACACACCCACGGTTAGAGAAATCTCCGAGGTACATAAGCTCACCGTACCACCAATAAGAGGAGTAGCATCAATAGCCATGACATGGATAGGAGTTGGTAAGGCAAACATAGGAATACCCAATCTTACAGCATACTCAGAGTCAATAAAGCTAGCCGCTGAGCCAGAATCAATAAAGGCCTTACCCGGCCATTTATCTACTCCCAGAGAAATCGTAATGGGTACCGAAAGCTTACATTTAGAAAATTCAGGGTGTACCTGGTCTTTAGGTTGCCTTGTCTTAGGAGATTTGACAGAGAGGACCTTCTTAGGACACTGGTTGATCCAATGGTCAGGATCTCCACAGTAAAAGCATTCTCCACGTCTGCGGCGAAGATTCCCTCGGGTCATGCCAACCTGCATGGGTTCCTCGGTGGAGACCTCAGCATTGTCTCTGGGATAGGCCTCTGGCTGGACCACCATCTGGGAAGAGAACTGTTGTTCCTGTCGTCTCTCTCTAACCCGTCGGTCAAGTCGGACAACAAGGGTCATCATCTCCTCTAAGGTCTCTGGAAGTTGATAACTGACCAGAAGATCATTTAATTTATCAGACAGACCTGACCTGAACTGACTCTTCAGGGCTGGTTCGTTCCGTCCTGAGGGGACACACCACCTTCTGAATTGGGTGCAATAATCCTCCGCTGGTAAATTGCCCTGAACCAGTGCCTTTAGAGCCGTCTCGGCTACTAGAGCCCTGTCTGGTTCATCATAGAGGGTACCCAAGGCCTGAAAGAACCCCTCCACAGAATATAAACAACTGGTGCTAGCAGGTAAAGAGAATGCCCAGTCCTGCGGATCACCCTGTAATCGGGAAATGATAATGCCCACGCGTTGACTCTCGGGCCCAGAGGACACGGGGCGCAAACGGAAGTAAAGTTTGCAACTCTCCTTAACCACCTCAGCCCCCATGGCTTAAACACCCTGAAAGACCAGGCCACTTTTTACACTTCTGACCTACACTACTTTTACCGTTTATTGCTCGATCACGCAACTTACCACCCAAATGAATTTTACCTCCTTTTCTTATCACTAATAGAGCTTTCATTTGGTGGTATTTCAATGCTGCTGACATTTTTACTTTTTTTGTTATTAATCGAAATTTAACGATTTTTTTGGAAAAAAATGACATTTTTCACTTTCAGTTGTAAAATTTTGCAAAAAAAACGAGATCCATATATAAATTTTGCTCTAAATTTATTGTTCTACATGTCTTTGATAAAAAAAAAATGTTTGGGTAAAAAAAAAAAATGGTTTGGGTAAAAGTTATAGCGTTTACAAACTATGGTACAAAAATGTGAATTTCCGCTTTTTGAAGCAGCTCTGACTTTCTGAGCACCTGTCATGTTTCCTGAGGTTCTACAATGCCCAGACAGTACAAACACCCCACAAATGACCCCATTTCGGAAAGTAGACACCCTAAGGTATTCGCTGATGGGCATAGTGAGTACCTAGAATTTTTTATTTTTTGTCACAAGTTAGTGGAAAATTATGATTTTTTTTTTTTTTTCTTACAAAGTCTGATATTCCACTAACTTGTGACAAAAAATAAAAACTTCCATGAACTCACTATGCCCATCAGCGAATACCTTGGGATGTCTTCTTTCCAAAATGGGGTCACTTGTGGTGTAGTTATACTGCCCTGGCATTCTAGGGGCCCAAATGTGTGGTAAGGAGTTTGAAATCAAATTCTGTAAAAAATGGCTGGTGAAATCCGAAAGGTGCTCTTTGGAATGTGGGCCCCTTTGCCCACCTAGGCTGCAAAAAAGTGTCACACATGTGGTATCTCCGTATTCAGGAGAAGTTGGGCAATGTGTTTTGGGGTGTCATTTTACATATACCCATGCTGGGTGAGAGAAATATCTTGGCAAAAGAAAACTTTTCCCATTTTTTTATACAAAGTTGGCATTTGACCAAGATATTTCTCTCACCCAGCATGGGTATGTGTTAAATGACACCCCAAAACACATTCCCCAACTTCTCCTGAGTACGGCGATACCAGATGTGTGACACTTTTTTGCAGCCTAGATGCGCAAAGGTGCCCAAATTCCTTTTAGGAGGGCATTTTTAGACATTTGGATATCAGACTTCTTCTCACGCTTTGGGGCCCCTAGAATGCCAGGGCAGTATAAATACCCTACATGTGACACCATTTTGGAAAGAAGACACCCCAAGGTATTCAATGAGGGGCATGGCGAGTTCATAGAATTTTTTTTTTTTTGGCACAAGTTAGCGGAAATTGATATTTTTTATTTTTTTCTCACAAAGTCTCCCTTTCCGCTAACTTGGGACAAAAATTTCAATCTTTCATGGACTCAATATGCCCCTCGCGGAATACCTTGGGGTGTCTTCTTCCGAAATGGGGTCACATGTGGGGTATTTATACTGCCCTGGCATTCTAGGGGCCCTAAAGCGTGAGAAGAAGTCTGGAATATAAATGTCTAAAAAAATTTACGCATTTGGATTCCGTGAGGGGTATGGTGAGTTCATGTGAGATTTTATTTTTTTGACACAAGTTAGTGGAATATGAGACTTTGTAAGAAAAAAAATAATAATTTCCGCTAACTTGGGCCAAAAAAATGTCTGAATGGAGCCTTACAGAGGGGTGATCAATGACAGGGGGGTGATCAATGACAGGGGGGTGATCAATGACAGGGGGGGGTGATCAATGACAGGGGGGGTGATCAATGACAGGGGGGGTGATCAAGGAGTCTATATGGGGTGATCACCCCCCTGTCATTGATCACCCCCCTGTCATTGATCACCCCCCTATAAGGCTCCATTCAGATGTCCGTATGTGTTTTGCGGATCCGATCCATGTATCAGTGGATCCGTAAAAATCATACGGACATCTGAATGCAGCCTTACAGGGGGGTGATCAATGACAGGGGGTGATCAGGGAGTCTATATGGGGTGATCACCCCCCTGTCATTGATCACCCCCCTGTCATTGATCACTCCTCTGTAAGGCTCCATTCAGACGTCCGTATGTGTTTTGCGGATCCGATCCATCTATCAGTGGATCCGTAAAATTCATACGGACGTCTGAATGCAGCCTTACAGGGGGGTGATCAATGACAGGGGGGTGATCAATGACAGGGGGGTGATCAATGACAGGGGGGTGATCAGGGAGTCTATATGGGGTGATCACCACAGTCATTGATCACTCCCCTGTAAGGCTCCATTCAGATGTCCGTATGTGTTTTGCGGATCCGATCCATCTATCAGTGGATCCGTAAAATTCATACGGACCTCTGAATGGAGCCTTACAGAGGGTTATCAATGACAGGGGGGTGATCAATGACAGGGGGGTGATCAGGGAGACTATATGGGATGATATGGGGTGAATAAGGGGTTAATAAGTGACGGGGGGGTGTAGTGTGGTGTAGTGGTGGTTGGTGCTACTTTACTGAGCTACCTGTGTCCTCTGGTGGTCGATCCAAACAAAGGGGACCACCAGAGGACCAGGTAGCAGGTATATTAGACGCTGTTATCATAACAGCGTCTAATATACCTGTTAGGGGTTAAAAAAAACACATCTCCAGCCTGCCAGCGAACGATCGCCGCTGGCAGGCTGGAGATCAACTCTCTTACCTTCCGTTCCTGTGAGCGTGCACGCCTGTGTGCGCGCGTTCACAGGAAATCTCGCGTCTCGCGAGATGACGCACGGATGCGTCCAGGAGGAATGAATCAACCACCTTCCGGACGCATCCGTGCGTTAGGCGGTCGGGAGGTGGTTAAAAGAGAGAAACTTCCTCCGGTCTCCAGAAAAGGGTTCTGGGAGCTTAATCTGGGGCTCAAAATGCGGACTGGAGGCCTGAGGAGTGGAAGAACCTTGCCCTAACTCAAAAGAACTGAGTTTTTCCCCTAACTCCTGCACCCTCTGCGTCAGATTAGAGACATGGTCAGTCAGGGTCACCAGAGGATTCATAATACAGTGGTTATTGGGCCTGTTAATCTGTAACGGTCGCGTACACACAGGGGGGAGGGAAGTGACCACTGTGCTCCACCCTTACCCCTGGCCCTGCCTACTTGCTTCGCGAGTCCTAATGACAGGGGACAACTGGACGGCAATCCCTAACTTGGAATAAGTGCAGGGATGACAGACAGACAAACAACAGGACGTGAACGGACCGAGTCAATACCAGGAAAGCTGCAAAGTACAAATGGAGCAAGCAGAGAATTGTCAGGAGAAGCCGGGGTCATAAATACCAGGAGAGCAGAGAAGTACAAGAGGAGTCCTAAGAGAGTAGTCAGGTGGGAGCCGAGGTCACAATACCAGGACGGATGCGCAGTACAGGCGGAGCAGGCAAAAGGATGGTCAGGGAACAGGATCAGGTAAGTATACAGCAGTCCAACAAATAGCCAGGAACCTAGAAATTAACAGGCAACCTGTAGCCAGCAGGCTGCCTGTATTTATAGTGGGGAGTGAGGGTCATGTGACGTGGCCAGCGTCACATGACCGACAGACCAACCAGTCGAGCACCGAGTGATCAGCTCGGCGCTCAAGGCAGACTAGGAGCAGGGAGCCACCCAGCTAGTAAAGCCGCCCTGGGAATGAGGTCAAACACAGAACCTCATTCCAAAAGCTAGGCAACAGTTCTGCGGGCAATGGGGGACCGAGTGCACCTTCGGAACCCCGTGACAGAAATTCAATCTACCCAGAAGGGACTGTAGCTCTACTTTAGTCAACTGGGAAGATGCTAATGCCCCGGAAATGACTTCACGAATTTGTGCCAACTTATCTACAGGCAGCCCTGCCGGAATCTAGGATTATGCCCAGGAAGGTGATAGAGGTGGCAGGACCTGACGTCTTGCCCTGCGATAAGGGAATGTGTAAGGAGGAAAAAAGTTCCAGGAGGGAGTGAAGACCTGACGGGTGGCATTGTGGATGTTCTATGAGGAGAAAGTCGTCCAGGTAGTGGATGACCGATGGAGTACTGCCGTATTGGACCAGAATCCAATGTAATGCCTGAGCCAGTTGGTCAAACAACCATGGGCTGCTTTTTGAGCCGAATGTCAGACGATTGGCAAAATAATACCTGCCCTCCCACTGTATGCCGTAGTATGCCCATAAATGCGGTGCAATTGGTAGTAGCTTAAATGCGTCTGCTATGTCGGTTTTAGATAACCAGGCGCCTCTCCCAGCCCTGAATAAGAGCAATGGCCTCATCAATGGATGCATACCTCATGGAAAATTCCTCAGAAGGAATTAATGAATTGATACTAGGGATAATGGAATCATGAGGGGCTGAAAGGTCATAAATCAAATGCTTTTTATTAGATTCTTTTTTGGATACAATTCCTATGGGGCTGATCCGCCAACGAGAAAATGGAATCTGATTGAAAGGGCCCAGAAGGAACCCTTTCGTGACCTCCGAGTCCAGGAGCTCCTGAACAGCGGCGGGCTCAGACCTGGCCGACTGAAGATTGTCGCACTCCCAATTAGAGTGGGGGAGCGCCACCATCCCAGTGCCAAAGCCAAAGGAGAGCCCGGAAATCAAGAAATCCACAAATCTCAGAACCGGATATTCCCGCAACAAACAGGCCAGGAGATCAATATTACAGTCGGCTAGTCACGGTTGTTTAGAAAATCTTTTCGGACACGTGGACCTGGGGTGAGCCCTGAAGCAAATAGTGCAGATGTGTAGAGCCCTGCAGCCACTAAAGAGACAAGTGCCATAGTTAAAGTTGTTACAGACTTGGCTGTTGCCAAGATAGACAATAGGTCTTCCTAACTTGTCTGTGGAGGAGGGGCTGCGTGAAACCCCGGATGGGCCAGGGGTGGCCCTATCTGGTTGGGCAGCGGCTGCTTGGGGACACCACTCAGTGGAATGGAAGATCGATTGGCAAGTCGAACAGGAGGGAGCCCGGAGGCCTGCAAAATGCCGGCAGAATAACTCCATATCAAGAGTGGCCCAGTTAGTGGTAAACTGAAATTGAGCCAGCGCAGCGGCGGCCTTGGCAGAGAAGGAGAGGTGGTAATCGTAGAAGGCCGTGCCGCCGTACTTGTGCCCAAGATCAGTAATCCTGTACAGGTACGTATCCAGCTCCTCCCTCCGCGACGGGTAGGTAGAGCAGATCACGTCCCTATACAGGCTAAAGGCCAAAACAAATTCCGGGACGGATAGTTTGCGGTTAAGTCGGGCATCCTTGGCCCTGAGAACAATCGAGACTTCCCCGCAATCAAAGGTCTTATTGTCGGCTGCATCATGTGATGCTATCAGGATTGAAGCCAGGTTGACATCCTTTCCCGCCAAAATGTCTTTTCTGATATTGTCAGGCACGAAGTGTGCTGGGGCAATTACTGGAGCTGCCGGAGCCGTACCTGGTGCCGGTAGCTGAAATGATGAGGGTTCGGTGAGTGGGACCTCCGCCTGGGGAGTCGTATGGGTTCTGGATTCCAAGTCCACCACCCTGGCCCTGATGTCAGCCACGGATGAGGCGAGGGAATCCATGGTGGCCTGCAACTGCACCAGACACTGCTGAATGGATGGGGACGAATCTTCCCCTTCTGAAGGACCGGGTTCCGACATCAAGAGCCTGAATAGCTTGGCTTTCCTTGCCGACGCTGGATGCCTGATGCCTCTTCTGTTCAACTCTGCTACGAGCCTTGGTACGGTCCACCTCCTGAGAGATTCTGGGCCGCCTTGACCAGAGACCGAAGTACCCAGGAGGGACAACGCGTCGTCCAGGTCCGACACCTGAGACATGGCTTGGAAGACCTTGTGGTCACCTCACGTTGAACCTGAAAATAAAGAAAAACATCGCAACTGGAGAGGTCGCGTAGACCACGTTCCGCACTCGCTAAGCCCATGAGCAATCGTAATTGAGAACATACCTGAGGCTAAGGACCGGACACCCTGGCCTTACAGCTGAAACTTGACAGATGAGACCCGATACACCCTGGGAACTGAAAATGTTAGGAGCCGATGTGAGTGCGATATGCGGGGGCAGGATTAACAAAGAACCAATTGTGGCGTCAAAGAACGAGGGAATGGTCGCACGACGTGCTGGATCGAACTGAGAAGCAGAAGTGACGCTTGAATGCGTGGGGCAGGAACTAACAGAGGCTTGCGTGAGCCGAGCGGATACACAGGCAGGGAAGAAAGGAAGGTGCAGAAGAGCGACTAGGGTGCATGGAGGAGGAGACACAGTCGCCATAGTGAAAAAAGGGGGCCTGAACGCTTCAGGCAAGGAGGAGAGATACATCACCTGAACGCTTCAGGCTAACAGGTAGCAATGTCACCTGAACGCTTCAGGCTTAGGAAGAACAGGGAAGACACCTGAACGCTTCAGCCTAAGACGGACAAAGAAGACACCTGAACGCTTCAGGCTAGGACGGACAAAGAAGACACCTGAACGCTTCAGGCTAGGACGGACAAAGAAGACACCTGAACACTTCAGGCTAGGACGGACAAAGAAGACACCTGAACGCTTCAGGCCAAGATGGACAGGGAAGACATCTGAACGTTACAGAATAAGACGGACAAAGAAGATACCTGAATGCTTCAGGCCAAGATGGACAAGGAAGACATCTGACGTACAGACTGAGACAGACAAGGAAGACACCTGAACGCTTCAGGCCAAGATGGAAAAGGAAGACATCTGACATTTACAGACTAAGACGAACAAGGAAGACACCTGAACGCTTCAGGCAAACAGGACAGGGAAGACACCTGAACGCTTCAGGCTAAAAGGACAGATACAACACCTGAACCCCTTGGGTAAGGGAGAAACTGTGACGCCTGAACATTCCAGGCCAAGAACCATAGGAACCCGTAAGCCCTGTGCCGTAAAGAAGAAGAGTGAGACCTGAAAGCCCCAGGTTGGAACCAGGCAACAGTTTTTTTTTTTTTTTTTTTCCAGAGACCTGACCCCTGAGCCATAACGCAGTAGTGGGAGAAAGAAGAGCAGAGGACCAGCAGGCTTCAATTGTGGTGGATAGCTTGACACCCAGGAACCCCAGTGTAGCAGGTGGAACTAGAGGAATGCGGAGTGCCGAGCTAAAATTAGCGCTAAAATACCTACCTGAGAAGACACCCAGGCCTAAATAATCCACTTGGACGACTGACAGGAACCCTCAGAAGAGCCTGCGGGAAAAAAGACGTTTTTATTTTTTTATTTTTTTATTTAACCATGAGATAGGCGTATGAATCCAATCTCGAACCTAAACCTGAGATGTGTGAAGGCCAAGAACACGATAGAAGCCACGAACGCTAAACGGAACCTGAGAAAAAACACAATTATGAGCTATTAATCTTAACTGAGAGCAGAGGCTCGCCGGGCGAGGTCAGATACGGAGCCCTACAAATGACGGAGTATCATAGCTGGGAAATATGCAGAACAATGAGAGTTATACGAAGGGTGAATGGCCCAGAGCCATAGCACCAGGACCTACTGGCCGCATGGTTGTGCTGCAATATGTGGCTGGCAGACACAGAAACGGCCTCTAGGATCAACTTGACAGGGTCTGTGTAAAAGCAGAAATCTGTGAATGCTTGTATCCCTTTTTTTATTTTATTTTTTTTATTATTAAAATGAATTTAATTACATTTGAAACCAATACAAAATCCCTATAACAGGGGCATTGGGCCTGCTGCTGCTCCACTTTTCCAGGGTGGGCGCAATTTCACAGTCTTTGCACCGTCTCAATGGACTGCCCATAAGGCATGACTCCCTTGCCCTTAAGCCTGCGCCCTGGAAAAGCGAGATGGAGGGAGCGCGAGGCTGCTACCGCCGAGCCCAGAGGAGAGGGAGAGGTCACGTGACTGCCCTCTCGCGATAGGACGGACCTGCGGGAGTCGGCGGCAGAGGACCTGAGGAGGTGAGGACGGAGCCCGGGGAGGGCACGAGCCGCGGAGAACAAGGGAGAGGGGTAAGCTGATGAAACGAGGGGAGGAAAACCCGTGCGCCATAACTTACCTTGCCTGTGCGCTATACCGGACGTGATGTAGGCCGCAATGCAGAATGGTAGAAACGGCGTATGTGCCGTGTAATGGCAGGAGCGGGGTTAAAAGGGGTGACCTCGGCCCCGCCCACAAATACAAGCTGCACGCAGCCTTAACTATATATATATATTGCTGTTGCCTGCCTGTGTGTGAGAGGCTGCAGGCTCACAGACAGTACTGTGTGCACACCATTCATACAGGGTGTCACAGACAGTACCTTGCAGATAAAAAAAAGTCCATTTATTATTTCTCTGTGATATAATCGCAGTTGCAAGCCAGTGAGTGTCTGGCCCACAGACTGTACTGTGGCCACTGGCTAGGCCACCACTCATACCGTTACAGGGTGTGACTCACAATACCTTGCAGATAAAAAAAGTCAATTTATTATTTCTCTGTGATATAATCGCAGTTGCAAGCCAGTGAGTGTCTGGCCCACAGACTGTACTGTGGCCACTGGCTAGGCCACCACTCATACAGTTTACAGGGTGTGACTCACAATACCTTGCAGGTAAAAAAAAAGTCCATTATTTTTTCTCTGTGATATGATCGCAGTTGCAAGCCAGTGAGAGGCTGCAGGCTCACAGACAGTACTGTGTCCACACCATTCATACAGGGTTTCACAGACAGTACCTTGAAGATAAAAAAAAGTCCATTTATTATTTCTCTGTGATATAATCGCAGTTGCAAGCCAGTGTGTGTCAGGCCCACACAGACTGTACTGTGCCCACTGCCCACCACTATATAGGTGGCACAGTACCTTGCACGCATAGTACCACTTATCTAAAAAAAATGACAGGCAGAGGCAGGCCACCCCGCAGGAGCCGTCGTGGTGCTGTGATTTCCACTGGCCCTGGAATACTGCCCCGTGTTCAGAGGCCACGTACCCTGAATCGAAAAATTCGGAGAAAATAGTTGACTGGCTTACACAGGACACCCAATCTTCAACAGCTTCCACTAAGAACCTTAACGCACCATCCTCCTCCAGCTCAGCTCGGTCACCTGCTCTCAAGTTACCACTCTCCCGCCCGCCGCCACCCACCACCACTACCACTGCAGCCACCACAGCCGCTGCTCTTGATCCGTTAGTGGAGTTATTTACACATCAGTTGGATGAAATTAGTGATGCGCAACCATTATTGCCAGAGGATGTAAGTAACAGGGATATGTCTCAGTCAGGCAGCATTACACACATTGACGTACAGTGTGATAATATGATGATGTTTACCCACTGCTGCTTCCTTTGCTGAGGTGTCAGATACAAGTGAAGTGGTTGATGATGACGATGTGTCGTGGATGCCACGTGGGTGTCCTGCTCGAAGAGAAGAAGAAGAGGGGGAAAGTTCAGAAGGGGAGACAGAGAAGGAGGAGACGAGTTGGAAGCAGGGGGAGGTTGTCGCAAGAGCTAGTGGCACAGTCAGACAGCATGTATCGGCACCCGGGGTCAGCCAGACAGCACTCCAATCAACGCATGCTGTTGCCACCACCAGAATGCCGTCATTGCAGAGCTCAGCAGTGTGGCATTTTTTTTTGTGTGTCTGTCTCTGAAAACAGCGATGCGATTTGCAACCTGTGCCAAAAGAAACTGAGTCGTGGGAAGTCCAACACCCACCTAGGTACAACTGCTTTGCAAAGGCACATGATTTTAAATCACAAACGCCTATGGGATCGACACATGAGTACAAGCAGCACACAAACTCAAAGCCGCCATCCTCCTCCTGGTCCAGCATCTTCAGCCACGTCCACCACTGCTGTCCTCCTTGCCCCCTCTCAACCATCCGCCACACTGCTCTCACCTTCAGCAGTTCCTGCTCATCTGCCCACAGTCAGGTGTCTGTCAAGGACATGTTTTGAGTGTAAGAAGCCAATGTCACAAAGTCACCCACTTGCCCGGCGTCTGACAGCTGCTTGACGGAACTCTTAGCCCGCCAGCTTTTACCATACCAGCTGGTGGAGTCTGAGGCCTTCAAAAAAATTTGTCGCTATTGGACACCACAGTGGAAGGTACCCGGATGACATTTTTTTTCAAAAAAGGCAATACCAAACCTCTACTCAGTTATTGAAAAGGAAGTCATGGCATCTCTGGCATACAGTGTTGGGGCAAGGGTCCATCTGACCACTGATACCTGGTCTGCAAAGCACGGTCAGGCAGTGGCGTACACAAAATCCATGGGGCCCCGGTGCGAAACTGATCCATGGGGCACCCTCCCTGTCGCCCCCCCCCCCAACCTGCCGCAAGAATTTACTTGGGCCCCCTGGATTGGGATTAATAATGCTCCGTGCCTCTCTGTGACCTTTTTACTACAAAATCACAGTGAGATAAAGTTGTCACTGTGATTTTGTAGCAAATAGATCACAGAGAGGCAAAGAGCATTATCAATCATGTTAATGCTCCATATCTCGGCTGTCCAGGACGGGGCATGGCTCTCTTCAAGCAGCAGATTACCCGCACGGCATCCGCTCAAGTGAAAGAGCCCTAAGCCCAATGCATGGCTACACTCACCCAGTCCTAACTAATAAAATCTGGTCCTACCTCATCCAGGGTGTCGCTGGCGTCGGCGTGATGTCCGCTGGATCCACCCTGTGGTGATAGAGAAAAAAGAATAATCACATAAGGAAGGGATGGTGACTGCCCCTGTCAAATCACCAGCAGGGGGCACTGTGCTGGCCTGTAAGACTGAGCCATGCCAATGTATAGCATACATTTCCCCTAAGTGCTACTACACAGTACTAATGCCCACCTTGTGGCCCCTCACAGTAATTAAGCCCACCTTGTGGTCCCTTCAAAATAGTTATGTCCTCCTTGTGGCCCCTCACAGTAGTTATGGCCAGATATATGCCCCCTTTACAGTAGTTATGGCCAGATGTATCCCCTTCACTGTAGTAATGCCCAGATATGTGTCCCCTCACAGTAGTAGTTATGTCCAGATATGTGCTCCCTCACAGTACTATGGCCAGATATGGCCCCCTCACAGTAGTTATGCTAGATATGTGTCCCCCTCACAGTAGTTATTCCAGATATGTGCCTCCTCACAGTAGTTATGGCCAGATATGTGTCCCCCTCACAGTAGTTATGTCCAGATATGTGCCCCCTCACTGTAGTTATGGCCAGATATGTGTCCCTCTCACAGTTACAGGGGCCAAAATGGAATATATATATACAGCGGAGGCAAAAAATTGAATATTACACAGGGACAATGGAATATATACAAAGGGGGCAACATGGATATTTTATATACAGGGGCCCTGTATATATATACAGTACAGACCAAAAGTTTTTCACACACCTTCTCATTCAAAGAGTTTGCTTTATTTTCATGACTATGAAAATTGTAGATTCACACTGAAGGCATCAAAACTTTGACTTAACACATGTCTAGATTTTACTAAGGCTTTTGACACTGTCCCACATAGAAGACTTATTAATAAACTGCAGTCATTGAGCATGGACTCCCATATTGTTGAGTGGATTAGGCAGTGGCTGAGTGACAGACAACAGAGGGTTGTAGTCAATGGAGAACATTCAAAACAAGGTCATGTTACCAGTGGGGTTCCACAGGGATCTGTACTGGGACCGATTTTGTTTAATATCTTCATAAGTGATATTGCAAAAGGCCTCGCTGGTAAGGTTTGTCTTTTTGCTGATGACACAAAGATATGTAACAGGGTTGATGTTCCTGGAGGGAAACGCCAATGGAAAAGGATTTAGGAAAACTAGAAGAATGGTCAGAACTCTGGAAACTGAAATTTAATGTGGATAAGTGCAAGATAATGCACCTGGGGCGTAAAAACCCAAGGGCAGAATATAGAATATTTGACACAGTCCTGACCTCAGATACTGAGGAAAGGGGATTTAGGAGTAATTATTACAGAAGACTTAAAGGTGGGAAGACAATGTAATAGAGCAGCACGAAATGCCAGCAGAATGCTTGATGTATAGGGAGAGGTATAAGCAGTAATAAGTATAAGCAGTAGAAAGAGTGAAGTGCTTATGCCGCTGTACAGAACACTGGTGAGACCTCACTTGGAGTATAGTGCGCGTACTGGAGGCCATATCTCCAGAAGGATATAGATACTCTAGAGAGAGTTCAGAGAAGAGCTACTAAACTAGTACATGGATTGCAGGATAAAACTTACCAGGAAAGGTTAAAGGACCTTAATATGTATAGCTTGGAAGAAAGAAGAGACAGAGGGGATATGATAGAAACTTTTAAATACATAAAGGGAATCAACTCGGTAAAGGAAGAGAGCATATTTAAAAGCAGAAAAACTACCACAGTTTTAAATTAGAGGGGCAAAGGATTAAAAGAAATATAAGGAAGTATTACTTTACTGAGAGAGTAGTGGATGCATGGAATTGCTTTCCTGCAGAAGTGGTAGCTGCAAATACAGTGAAGGGGTTTAAGCATGCATGGATAGGCATAAGGCCATCCTTCATATAAGATAGGGCCGGGGGCTATCCATAGTATTCAGTATATTGGGCAGACTAGATGGGCCAAATGGTTCTTATCTGCCGACACATCTATGTTTCTATGTTCTATGGAATTATATACATAACAAACAAGTGTGAAACAACTGAAAATAGGTCATATTCTAGGTTCTTCAAAGTAGCCACCTTTTGCTTGGATTCTGCTTTGTACACCTCTGGCCATTCTCTTGATGATCTTCAAGAGGTAGTCCCATGAAATGGTTTTCACTTCACAGGTGTGCCCTGTCAGGTTTAAATAAGTGGGGATTTCTTGCCTTATAAATGGGGTTGGGACCATCAGTTGCATTGAGGAGAAGTCAGGTGGATACACAGCTGATAGTTCCTACTGAATAGACTGTTAGAATTAGTATTATGGCAAGAAAAAAGCAGCTAAGTAAAGAAAAACGAGTGGTCCATCATTACTTAAGAAATGAAGGTCAGTCAGCTGAAAAATTGGGAAAACATTGAAAGTAAGGGCTATTTGTCCATGAAGGAGAGTGATGGGGTGCTGCGCCAGATGACCTGGCCTCCACAGTCACCGGACCTGAACCCAATCAAGATGGTTTGGGGTGAGCTGGACCGCAGAGTGAAGGCAAAAGGGACAACAAGTGCTAAGCATCTCTGGGAACTCCTTCAAGACTGTTGGAAGACCATTTCAGTGGACTACCTCTTGAAGCTCATCAAGAGAATGCCAAGAGTGTGCAAAGCAGTAATCCAAGCAAAAGGTGGCTACTTTGAAGAACCTAGAATATGACATATTTTCAGTTGTTTCACACTTGTTTGTTATGTATATAATTCCACATGTGTTAATTCATAGTTTTGATGCCTTCATAGTCATGAAAATAAAGAAAACTCTTTGAATGAGAAGGTGTGTCCAAACTTTTGGTCTGTACTGTATATATATATTATGTATTCCATTTTTTACCCCCTCTGTATATATAACATTTTTGTAATTTTTTGCATTTAGCCAAATATTTAATTACATTTGCCCCCGGGGTGGGGCCCCTATGAAGGATTTGCTGCGATTCCCACTCTGCCAGATGCTCCCTGTGTTATAAATTAAAAAAAAAAAAAATAAATTACCTACTCTGAACCTGCTCTGCTCCCACCGTCTTGTTCATAATCCCGTCTTCTGGCGTGCGTCGGCCGCGTCATCCTGTCAAGCAGCGTGAGCCCGCGAGACCTGGTGCGAGGGTCACGGGTCTGGAGCAAGGCACTGGCAGCAGCCCTGGATGGAGGAGGGGCCGCCGCGTAAGTTACTAACTGCGAGTGTGCAGTGCTGCACCACCGGCCAGGCACAGAGGCCGGGGCCTGACCGGCCATATACTATTAGTAACATAGTAAGCTGCCTTGGGTACAGCACTACTGCAGGGGCCAGGGGTCTACAGGCGACCCCTATATGTACGCGCCTGCGGTCAGGGCAGGTATATCACCTACACTGCGCATTGGGTCAACCTGCTGACGGCTGGAATGCGTGGCTCTGCAGCGGAGTTGGTGACACCGCCACGACTTGCAGGCAGGCCTACTGCCACCTCCTCTACTCCTCCTACTCCATCCTCTTCGATAACCTCCTTGGCTGAGTCCTCTTCTGCTGCGGCGTCTGGCTGCACATCAACTGAATCCCCCCAGCTCCCCAGGGGCTATTCCACATCCCGGATACGACAGTGTCACGCTGTCTTGGGGTTGACTTGCCTTAAAGCAGAGAGCCAAGCCGGACCAGCACTCCTGTCCGCCCTTAACGCACAGGTGGATCAGTTGCTGATCCCACACCAACTGGAGATCGGCAAAGTGGTGTGTGACAATGGAAGCAATTTGTTGGCGGCATTGAATTTGGGCAAGTTGTCACATGTGCCGTGCATGGCACATGTGTTGAATCTCATCGTACAACGCTTTGTGTCTAAGTACCCAGGCTTACAGGACGTCCTCAAGCAGGCCAGGAAGGTGTGAGGCCATTTCAGGCGTTCCTACACGGTTATGGTGCACTTTTCAGATATCCAGCGGCGAAACAACATGCCAGTGAGGCGCTTGATTTGCGACAGCCCGACACGTTGGAATTCAACACTCCTAATGTTCGACCGCCTGCTCCAACAAGAAAAAGCCGTCAACGAGTTTTTGTATGACCGGGGTGCTAGGACAGCCTCTGCGGAGCTGGGAATTTTTTTGCCACGTTACTGGACGCTCATGCGCAATGCCTGTAGGCTCATGCGTCCTTTTGAGGAGGTGACAAACCTAGTCAGTAGCACCGAAGGCACCATCAGCGACCTCATCCCATTTGTTTTCTTCCTGGAGAGTGCCCTGCGAAGAGTGCTGGATCAGGCTGTAGATAAGCGTGAAGAGGAAGAGGAAGAGTTGTGGTCACCATCACCACCAGAAACAGCCGTATCATCATCGCTTTTCGGACCTGCGGCAACGCTGGAAGAGGAGTATGAGGAAGAGGAGTCAGAGGCGGAATGTGGCTTTGAGGAGGAGGAAGACCAACCACAGCAGGCATCCCAGGGTGCTCGTTGTTGTCACCTATCTGGGACCCGTGGTGTTGTACGTGGCTGGGGGGAAAAACAGACCGTCAATGTCATCAGTGAGGACGAGGAATGGGAAATGAGTAGCTCGGCATCCAACCTTGTGCAAATGGGGTCTTTCATGCTGTCATGTCTGTTGAGGGACCCTCGTATAAAAAGAATGAAGGAGAACGACCTGTACTGGGTGGCCACGCTACTAGACCCCCGGTATAAGCAGAAAGTGCCTGAAATGTTACCGAATTACCGGAAGTCGGAAAGGATGCAGCAGTTCCAAAATAAATTAAAAAGTATGCTTGAGGCTCGATTCACGTCCGTAAAATGGGTCCGCATCCGTTCCGCAATTTTGCGGAACGGGTGCGGACCCATTCATTCTCTATGGGGACGGAATGGATGCAGACAGCACACAGTGTGCTGTCCGCATCCGCATTTGTGGAGTGTGGCCCTGATCTTTGGGTCCGCAGCTCCGCAAAAAGATAGAGCATGTCCTATTCTTGTCCGCAGCTGCGGACAAGAATAGGCATTTCAATAGGGGTGTCGGGCGGGTGTGTTGCGGATCCGCAATTTGTGGGTCCGCAACACAGCACGGACGTGTGAATGCAGCCTTACACAGCGTATACGGGTGATGTCACAGCACAACAAGGTCC
The DNA here is from genome assembly GCF_905171765.1 of Bufo bufo. Taxonomy (NCBI): domain Eukaryota; kingdom Metazoa; phylum Chordata; class Amphibia; order Anura; family Bufonidae; genus Bufo; species Bufo bufo. The sequence goes on along the minus strand of NC_053395.1, from coordinate 78,314,115 downwards.
TACGCATCGCCACAGCCCTTCGGGGTCCACCCTCAGAGAATGACTCGACCGACAGGTAGCAGACTACCTCGCCTTAACTGCAGATATCGACACTCTGAGGAGCGATGAACCCCTTGACTACTGGGTGTGCAGGCTTGACCTGTGGCTTGAGCTATCCCAATTTGCGATAGATCTGGTCAGAAATGACCTTCAGTGCAGCAGGAGGTCACTGAGAAGAGAAGTCGCCTAGGTCAAAAAAGTCTAGATTACCTCACCTTTATTAAGATGAATGAGGCATGGATCCCGAAGGGACTGACAGTGGGCAATACATTTGACTAAAAAAGGCCTGGTGATGAGATGAGCTGCCTTGGGCTAAAAATGGTCCACACGCTGCTGTATTTTATCTCTGCATGCCGGATGACTTGCATGACTTATCCGCCACCAACTAGGGTTCAAGCCGCAATGTTTTAGTGCACTTTCTGCCTGGAAAACATCAATTTTTCTGGACGCTGCTACAGCAGCGGCTGCAACAATACCAAATTTTTCTGGCATGTGTACATGCCTAATTTTTCTGGCCTCTGGTGCTGCACTGTGGCTGCAAAAAAATAAAAAATAAAATGCACATACATGTGTCAATTCCTCTTCGTGATTGTTACCCTGTTGTGGTGAAGGGGCTTGCGTATCACAATGAAGCGACCACCTCTATGAGTCTTTCATGCTGTTGTGCCTGTTGAGGGACCCTCGTATAAAAAGGCTGAAGGAGAACGACCTGTACTGGGTGGCCACGCTACTAGACCCCCGGTATAAGCAGAAAGTGGCGGAAATGTTACCAAATTACCAAGGTCGGAAAGGATGCAGCAGTTCAAAACCAAACTAAAAAATATGCTTTACACAGCTTATAAGGGGGATGTCACAGCACAACGGGAATCAAACAGGGGAAGAGGTGAAAGTAATCCTCCTCCTCCCACGACCACGCCGGCAAGGACAGGACGCTTTACAGACGTGTTGTTGATGGAGGACATGCAGAGCTTTTTCAGTCCTACACATCGCCACAGCCCTTTGGGATCCAGCCTTAGAGAACGACTCGACCGACAGGTAGCAGACTACCTCGCCTTAACTGCAGATATCGAAACTCTGAGGAGCAATGAACCCCTTGACTACTGGGTGTGCAGGCTTGACCTGTGGCCTGAGCTATCCCAGTTTGCGATAGAACTTCTGGCCTGCCCCGCTTCAAGTGTCCTGTTAGAAAGGACCTTCAGTGCAGCAGGAGGCATTGTCACAGACAAGAGAAGTCGCCTCGGTCAAAAAAGTGTTGATTACCTCACCTTCATTCAGATGAATGAGGCATGGATCCCGAAGGGACTGACAGTGGGGGATACGTTTGACTAACAAAGGCCTGATGACATGCCTTGGCCTCAAAATGGTCCCCATGCTGCTGTATTTAATGTCTGCATACCGGATGACTTTCGTGAATTCTCCGCCACCAACTAGGGTTCAAGCCGCAATGTTTTAGTCACCTTTCTGCCTGGAAAACATCAATTTTTCCGGCCGCTGCTACAACAGCGGCTGCAACAATACCATTTTTTTTCAGGCATGTGTACATTGTGGTAAGATCACCATTTTTACCAGTGAGACTCGATCGGCTCTAGATAGAGGGAGTTTCAACCAAATCCCTACTTTGGCTCTGATTTTCATTAATAAAGGGATCAGATTGAGTTGGACAAAGTTTTCAACCCTGGGCGATATCATCAAGTCCAAGTATTGAAAAGTATCAACAATATCCAGCTGGGTTATCAAAACCTCCTTATGGGATAACAGGTCTATTGGCATCAAACTGGTCTTGGACCAATTTATGTGAAGACCAGATACCTCACCAAATAATTTAACTATTCTGATGTTTCTTGGGAGAGTTATTTCCGTATGGTCTATAAAAAAAAGAACATCATCCGCATATAGGGAGATACGATCTTCTACTCCTAGTGCTCCAAATCCTTTAATTTGATCATCCTGCCTAATGGCCAGAGCTAAAGGCTCAATATAAATATCAAATAACAATGGGGATAATGGACAGCCTTGGCGATTACCCCTATTTAAATCAAAACTGGCAATCAAGATTTCATTAAGACTCAGTTTCGCCGTAGGTGATCTATACAGTAATTTAAGGGCATTTATGAATCTTTCCCCAAAGCCTATCCTGGTCAGAACCCTCCAGAGGAAACGCCACTCAACCCTGTCATAGTGTCACGACCGCTAGCCCAGCAGCAGTCGTGTCGCACCAGACGGAGGGGAAGGGGGACCCTTATCTACGGATGGGAAATAGAATGGCCACCCCTGACTAACCCTAAGCTGGCACCTGTCTGCCCTGATACCCTAGACGGGGTGTGAACCCGTGCGGCGAGCAGGATGCCTAAACCCTCAGTCGCCCAAACAAGACTGGACTGGGGAAAGGCCGATGGGAGCGCTAGTCACCATCACTCACGTCTAGGAAAACAACAAGGTAAGATAGCAACAAACAAACAACAGCAGAGATAGACTTATCCAGTCACGAGCAGAGAAGGCGATCCCAAACACGACAGTCCACGCCGGACAAGAGATCCACAGCAACACCATCAAACGATCTCCTTCCAAGGTCAGAGTAGCACTGGAAGTAAGGACTATATCTGGCAATGACTGCAAGTGAAACTGAAACTAATATAGTAGCTGGGAGTGGCAGACAGGACTCACCTGAGAAGGATGCCTACAAACTCCCAGTCAGGACAAAAAGGTTCACAAGGCAAAACCCAGATGACATACCCTGAACCACGGAGCAAACTCACAAGCTATCGCGAGTAGAGAGTCGCTGCGACCTTCTCCTCCCAGACCTGTCTGGATCAGTCACAGTCGTGACAGTACCCCCCTTTCTACGAGGGGCCCCTGGACCCTCAAGACCAGGCCTCTCCGGATGGGAGCTATGAAAAGCCCGAATGAGTCTGTCCGCTTTTATCTCTGATGCTGGAACCCACATTCTCTCTTCTGAACCATAACCTTTCCAGTGCACCAGATACTGAAGAGAGCGGCAAACATATCGTAAATCAACAATCTTTTCTACCTGAAACTCAAGACTGCCATCAACAACCACCGGTGGAGGCGGTAGTGGCAATGGTTCAGGAGGTTCTACATATCTCTTAAGCAGAGATCTGTGGAAGACATTATGGATCCTTAGAGTCTGAGGTAGCTCCAGACGAAAAGCCACCGGGTTAATGATCTTAATTACCCTAAAAGGACCAATAAATCTCGGACCTAATTTCCACGAGGGAACCTTCAACTTGATATTTCTGGTAGACAACCACACCAAGTCATTCACCCCAAGGTCCGGACCTTCAGAGCGCTTCCTATCAGCCGCACGTTTGTATCTACCACCAATTCTCTTCAAACTTTCTTGCACACTCTGCCACACTGAAGAAAGTGAAGACGCAAATCGTTCCTCCTCGGAAATCCCAGACGGCCCCCCCTCACTAAACATACAAAACTGAGGATGGAAACCATACGCAGCAAAAAATGGTGACTTATAGGTGGATTCTTGACGACGATTATTAATGGCAAACTTGGCTAACGGTAAATAAGATGACCATTCCTCCTGATTTTCGGAAACAAAGCATCTCAAATATGTCTCTAGGTTTTGATTGGTACGTTCAGTCTGACCGTTGGACTGTGGATGGAAAGATGAAGAAAACGACAGATGAACCCCTAAACGAGAACAAAAAGCTTTCCAAAATTTAGAAACGAATTGGGTACCACGATCCGAAACAATATCGGAAGGGACCCCGTGAAGCTTCACGATGTGGTCAATAAAAACCTGCACCATTTTACTGAATCTGTCAACAACTACAAGAATAACAGTCTTCCCCGCTGATACTGGTAAATCCGTAATGAAATCCATTGACAGGTGCGTCCAAGGCCTGTTGGGGATGGCCAGAGGTAAAAGACGCCCTGCCGGACGAGTATGATCTACCTTAGAACGAGCACAGGTAGCACATGCAGACACAAAATTCAACTGGCAAAACCGCTAGCCCAGCAGCAGTCGTGTCACACCAGACGGAGGGGAAGGGGGACCCTTATCTACGGATGGGAAATAGAATGGCCACCCCTGACTAACCCTAAGCTGGCACCTGTCTGCCCTAATACCCTAGACGGGGTGTGAACTCGTGCGGCGAGCAGGACGCCTAAACCCTCAGTCGCCCAAACAAGACTGGACTGGGGAAAGGCCGATGGGAGCGCTAGTCACCATCACTCACGTCTAGGAAAACAACAGGGGAAGACAGCAACAAACAAACAACAGCAGATATAGACTTATCCAGTCACGAGGAGAGAAGGCGATCCCAAACACGACAGTCCACGCCTGACAAGAGCTCCACAGCAACACCATCAAACGATCTCCTTCCAAGGTCAGAGTAGCACTGGAAGTAAGGACTATATCTGGCAATGACTGCAAGTGAAACTGAAACTAATATAGTAGCTGGGAGTGGCAGACAGGACTCACCTGAGAAGGATGCCTACAAACTCCCAGTCAGGACAAAAAGGTTCACAAGGCAAAACCCAGATGACATACCCTGAACCACGGAGCAAACTCACAAGCTATCGCGAGTAGCAAGTCGCTGCGACCTGCTCCTCCCAGACCTGTCTGGATCAGTCACAGTCGTGACACATAGGCCCTAGAGGCATCCAATGACAGGATGGAGCGAGCGGCCCCCCCAGGGGCCTGTATATTGGCAAAGAGCCGATGGAGATTGTGATGGGTGCCCTTGTTTTGAATAAAGCCATTCTGATCCGGATGGACAATGGAGGAAATGACCCTGGAGAGCCTTGTGGCCAAAATCCTTGCAAGGAGCTTAACATCTGCATTAAGCAGTGAAATCTGTCTATATGATCACAAATCTGTGGGGTCCTTGCCTTTTTTGGGAATTAATGTTATCACAGCTTCCATCATTGAGTCTGGCAGTTTCCAATCCTCCACCGATTCAGCTAAGACCCCCAACAATCTAGGGAGAATAATCTCCTTATATTTACTATAAAATTCATATGGGAGTCCGTCTGAACCGGGGGTGGAATTACCCGAGCATAATTTAATTGCGCCATCAAGTTCCTGGATCGTAAAAGTCTACCTCAAGTGTTTCCTTTTGAGCCACAGTAATATTTTGGACAACAATACCATCGAGATAAGAGTCCATCATTTCATCTGTAATCTTAGATTCAGCTTTATAAAGATCTGAAAAATAGTCCAAAAAAGCTTTCTCTACAGAACTTTGTCCATCAGCCATCCTACCATTGGCCAGTCGGACATTATCTATATATTTTTGGGATTCTTGACTCGAAATCACTCTGGACAGAAGTTTCCCAGGTCGCCCTGATTCTGTGAAATATTTTTGCCCTTTAAAAAATAAACTTTGTTGGGCCTTATCCAACAAAAAGTTAGAGTATGCTTGTGTAGCCTTCTGCATATTTTCCCTATTCTCCTCCGTCTTATTTATATAGAAGGATTGTGTAGCTGAGGATGCTAGTTCTTCTAAGTTTTTCTGTTTTTCCCCATTCTCCTTTCTCAGGTTTGCAATGTTACTGACCATTATCCCCCTGATAAAGGGCCTTAAAGATATCCCATACCACCTGGTTGTTTGCTGAGGCATAATTAATTAATGTCCCAGAATCGGTTAATTTCCTTTTGTATTATTTCATGAGAACTGAAAAGGAAAATGGAGGTTGAATATAGACAAAGGCCAGAATAGATGCCTTCCCCATCAGCCTGCAATATAGGAAGACAAATCTCACCTGCTGGTCAACAGAGGATGCCTCGCACACAAAATCAATCGTTCTATGTATAAAAACAGTAACTCCCTTAGAATAACTAGAGAAGGTAGAATGATACGTGTGCGTAGCCCATCCCCTGCTGACCACCCTGGAGGTCTCCCCAGTGAGGTGCGTTTCCAGCAAACATACTATTGCTGGGAGATGGATCCGCGTGAGATCAAAAACCGGCTGTCTCTTTCTTCTATCCCCCAGACCCCGTATGTTCCAGGCAAGGATTCTGATTCTGATAGACATTATGAAAAACTAGATGAAAAAAAAAAAAAAAAAAGGACGCATCACAGCCCAGGCCCAACCCCCCCCTACAGGTAATCCACCACATATTGCAGCAGATCTCTTTCCTATGACCATCCCTCCCACACTCCCCCCTGCTCGGCACCTCCCCGCTAATTAAACAGAGAAAGGTTGAGAGTATAGAAACCCTCTACAAATTGTTATTCCCAGCAAACCCTACAACAGTTAGATCATATATCATTTCGTTCAAGCCAATCCACGGCTTTATCCGAGGTATCAAAAAATAAAGTTGTATCCTTAAAAATAATCCAAAGTTTTGCTGGGAAAATAAGTGAATATTTAATATCCCTTTCTCTTAGTCTCTTTTTGACCGTCATAAATGAGCGTCTCTTTTCTTGAATATCCTTTGAGAAATCAGAAAAAAAAGCTAATGTGTTTCCATCATATAGAACTGGTGAACATTCCCTCGCTCTTCTTAATAGCATATCTCTATCCCTTGAAACCAACAACTTAACAAGGAATGTCCGTGGTTGTCTCCCAGGGATTGGTTTGCCACCTGGAACCCGGTGGGCTCTTTCTATCATAAACAAAGGGGAAAAAGAATCCCTCCCAAAATTCTCAAGAATCAACATCTGTATAAATTGGGTAGGGTTCAGAAAACCATCATTGATAGGGAGGGAAAGCCTCAAAAGGTAATTGTAAAAGAAGTTGGATGTTCCCAAAGTGCTGTATCAAAGCACATTAATAGTAAGTTATGTGGAAGGGACAAGTGTGGAAGAAAAAGGTGCACAAGCACCAGGGATGACCACAGCCTAGAGAGGATTGTCAGAAAAATGCCATTCAAAAGGGTTGGGGATTTCACAATGAGTGGACTGGAGTTAGTGCATCAAGAGCCACCACACACAGACAGATCCTGGACATGGGCTTCAAATGTCATATTCCTCTTGTCAAGCCTCTCCTGAACAACTAACAACGTCAGAAGCGTCTTTCCTGGATTAAAGAAAAAAAAAACTGGTCTGTTGCTCAGTGGTCCAAAGTCCTCTTTTCCTCTTTTCTGATGAGAGCAACTTTTGCATCTCATTTGGAAACCAAGGACCCAGAGTCTGGAGGAAGAATGGAGAGGCACACAATGCAAGATGCTTGAAGTCCAGTGTGAAGTTATCACAATCTGTGTTGATTTAGGGAGCCATGTCATCTGCTGGTTTAAGTCCACTGTGCTTCATTAAGTCCAGAGTCAATGCAGCTATCTACCAGGAGATTTTGGAGCACTTCATGCTTCCTTCCGGAGACCAGCTTTATGGAGACGGTGACTTCATTTTCCAGCAGGACTTGACACCTGCCCACACTGCCAAAAGTACCAAAACCTGGTTTAATGACCATGGGATTACTGTGCTTGATTGGCCAGCATACTCGCCTGACCTGAACCCCATAGAGAATCTATGGGGCATTGCCAAGAGAAAGATGAGAGACATGAGACCGAACAATGCAGAAGATCTGAAGGCTGCTATTGAAGCATCCTGGTCTTCTATAACACCTTAGCAGTGCCATAGGCTGATGGCATCCATGCCACGCCGCATTGAGGCAGTAATTGATGCAAAAGGGGCCCAAACCGAGTACATATGCATGTTTATACTTTTCAGAGATCCTACATTTTTCTATTTAACATCCTTTTTTTATTGATTTTGCATAATATTCTAATTTTCTGAGATTGTGAATTTGGGGTTTTAATAAGGTGTAAGCCATAATCATCCAAATTATAACAAATAAAGGCTTGAAATATCTTGCTTTGCATGTAATGAGTCTATCTCATATATTAGTTTCACCTTTTAAGTTGTATTTCTGAAATAAATGAACTTTTGCACGATATTCAAATTTTTCGAGTTTGACCTGTGTGTATATGTGTATATATATATATATGTAGAAAAATCCAAAGCAGCACACGAATAACGGTGAAAAAAATAGGATGTTTATTCCCCCATGTGTAGACAGCAACGTTTCAGCTCTCTCAATGGAGCCTTTGTCAAGCCATAACAATCAGTGCAAACTCAGGTGTTTAAATAACATACATAATTACTGTGTGAATTACATGATTATACAAAAAATTACATAATTTATACAAAAAATTACATAATTTATACAAAAAATAGTTTATAAAAATTCATCCTAGTTAACCAAATTTATGACATGTGTTTATAATAAACCAACTGCACAATTCATATCAGTGTTTACAATTGTGATGTTAGACAATATCCCTAGCCCACTTAATTATAATGTGTATACATAGTTCATAATAATTACATTCAGGTGCCCACGATTGTGTAATGTTAAAACAAATTCATGGAGATCTCACATACTGAAGGAGAGCAGGAATCGTTCGGCGTCCGGAAACCGCAAACACGCATGCGCGGGACTTCATCAGTGCCGCGAGACAACCTGTACTGAACAGAGATCCGAGACCCACAACCAAGATGGCCACGCGTAGACAGAAGCACACTGCGCATGTCCAATCCCGACCCAGGGCGGAACCAGCAAAGCAGGCATGACAATCATGTGACCTGTCACATGATATAAACAACCCACCACGTCATGGACTGTTATCAATCCCAAGATGCAAATACTGTATTATATCATCGCAAAACAGGGGTCCAGCGGTTTATTATAAAACAGTGGCACACACCACCTACATATATTACCACCTCATCCCAATAATCAACAGAAAATTATTTCACGTCCATGTGGTTCATGCATACAGATAACTACCTCCCTAGTCCGCAGTCTTCAATTGGAACTCAATCGGAGACCCCAGGCTTATGAGGCAGCTGCAGGCAAGGACGCCACCCATAAGGGGCTCCTAGCCACAGCTGTCCCAGAAGGAGATACATCGAAACATCCACTCAACACATGTGTCATGTCACCGCCCCTAATCCGGCCAACTGTCAATCAGGAAAGATCATGCCCAAGATCGCCATCAAGCCGCGCCCCCTCCCCGGTTCCAGGTCTCGGAAATCCGACCATACATTATATATTATTATACAAATATGTAAACATAATCACTAGAAATTGCCGATAGATCCTGCCTTCTTCTATTATTCCCAGAGATGATCCAATTGTAGAGATTAGCTTCATATTCATCTACAAAAAATAAATAATAAATAGAGAGACAATTTTACTATTCACTATCATTAAATAATTGCACTTAAATACAGCCTTACACTTGAGGTAAGTAGAATTTCTCAGAACCCCACATTACATATACACCACAAAAAGAAAAAGGAAATAAAAAAAGAGGGATGACCTACAATCATAACATACAGTACAGAAAGGGTGGGGGAAAAAAAGGGACAAGACTGAAAGAATCAAACGACCCTAAAATCCACATTGAGCCCCATTGGTTTGAGAGTCTGGAGCTCAGAAATCCAATAGAGCTCTCTTCTTTTGAGACGTATGGTTCTGTCCCCTCTGGGTAAGGGCACTTGTTCAAGAATCCTAAACTTTAAATCCCGCTCTATATGACCTGCTTCTGTAAAATGCTTAGCACAGGTAAATCCAGCCTCTTCTTTCTGATGGTATATCTGTGCTGATTAATCTGGTTTTGACATCCCAGGTTGTTTCTCCAACATACATAGTCCCACAAGGATATGAAAATAAATAAACAGCATAAGTTGAATCACATGTCAAATACTGTTTAATGTGAACTGTCTTCCCATTTGCTGGATTAAAAAATGACTCACCCCTCAACATATATGGCAATTCACGCAACCGTGACACGGATAACAGCCCTTACGAGTAGAGCCAAAATAGTGCCACAGTCAATCCTAGATATAGCCCACATCAGATCTAACTAGTTTGTCACCCAAGTTCCGCTTCTTCGGAACGAGCACAGTTGGGGAACCTTTAATTCTTCAACCTTTGTCAAAACCACTGGCTAAAACGACCCAGTGTTTCCTGACAATAGAAGAAACCTGTGGCTACTATTGCAATAATCAGTAACAAGAGGTATTCTTAGTATAGACTTTCTAGATCTTGCATGGTCTCCATCTCTCATCCTCACTTTCGTCTTCTGAATACTATCTGAAACAAGCTTGTGGGGGGGTTTTTATTTTGAACCCCCTCGCCTTAAATTTACTGGCCATTTTCAGATAAGCGCTGGTCCCTCAATGGACCTTCCCCAACTATCCTGGCTACACGTAACATCTGGCTTAGGGGAAGAGATTCAATCATCGGCCTAGGGTGGTTACTCTCATATCTAACCAAGGTATTTTTATCCGGTGGATTTAACAAAGAGGTCGGTGACTAGGTATCCCCTGAATCATCACCTCCGTATCGAGAAATTGCATTTTTTCTTGAGAGTATACAGTGAATATGACACTAGGGTCAATATCATTTCAAAAATGAGTGGAAATCCATGAGGTCCTCTGTGGCGCCCACCCATATCAAAAAACACGTCATCTATATAGCACCACCACCCCAGCACATGGCTGAAGTGGTGACACCGATAGATGTACGAATCCTCCAGATGTGTCATGTATATGTTTGCATAGGTGGGCGCCACATTGGACCCCATTGCGGTCCCCCTTAACTGACATAATAGTCATCCCAAAATAAAAAATAATTCCTACATAAAATAAATTCCAAGTAGACCCAAGCAGAAATTTTCTGCATTCCTCTGTGTAATCTGTCGAAGGAGACAATAGTTCTACAGCGTGTAGACCCAATTCATGTCGATTGACGTGTACAGGCTGCACACGTCAAACGAAACAAGAATAGCTCCATCTGGGACCCTCAAATCTTTGATCTTGTCCAAAAAATCATTTGTGTCTCTGATATAAGATCTAGCAGAAACCGCGAACGGTCGCAAAATATTATCCAGAAAAATAGCCGGATTACAAAACAAGGACCCCCTGCCCGATACAGTCGGCCGGCCAGGGGGGGGCTCGTAAGTTCTTGTGTATTTTAGGGAGAGTGTACAGTATAGGGGTTATTGGTTTTTCACATAACAAATAGCTGTGCAATTTTTCATCTATAATCCCACCATGTTTGGCCTGTCCTAACATATCTCCAAGTTCCCTTAGCAAATTAAATTTAGGGTCATTAGAGACCCTTTGATATACATTGTTATCTGCCAGTTGTGATAAAATTCTTGCACGTACTGATTCTGTGTACATTACCACAACCCCCACCACCCTTGTCCGCAGACTTGATGGTGAGGCTGTGGTCTGCAGACAGATCAGCAACGGCCTTGATATCTTCAGTAGTCAGGTTCCCATGACTCAACGGGTTCACCAACACGTCTTGTTTGAGTTTTTCTATGTCACGCCCAACCCTAGAGTAAAGGCCTCAATAGCAGGATGGTGTGAAACCGGATTGAAATTGCTCTTTAGAAACAATCCGCACCCTGTAAACTCAGTTCACTAGATCTCACATATCAATCACAGGTCTGTCAGAATGCTCGGAAAGGCCCATACTTTCAATCTAATCATGCGGGTAAAATCTTTGTAAATCTTAATTCTACATTAACCAATTGGTTTTAGCACTGGGCAAAAAGACAGACCCTTATGTAAAACATTGAATCTGAACATCAGTGAGTGTGGTTGAAGAGATGTTTACCACTGTGCTTTCTTCTTTTCTTTTACGTTCCTTGGTCTCTGGGACCTTGGTGTCTTTTCTCCTTCTCCACTTGTACTGGCGCCGTCCACCCCGCCGGAGTCTCCTGGACCTGTGCTCCTGTTTCCGGAAAAAGGAGGACCGGGGACTCTAGTGTTGGAAAAAAAGCGCTGTCTCTTTATCCCTTGAAGCTTGATTTATGTTTCTACTGTCGCCCACCATGGTTCCATATTTTTTATCACTCAACGGTCTCCGATTCAAGGTTCCCCCACTGTGCTCGTTCCGAAGAAGCCGGAACTTGGGTGACAAACTAGTTAGATCTGATGTGGGATCTACTAGGATTGACTGTGGCACATATTTTGGCTCTACTCGTAAGGGCTGTTATCCGTGTCACGGTTGCGTGAATTGCCCATATATGTTGAGGGGTGAGTCATTTTTTAATCCAGCCAATGGGAAGACAGTTCACATTAAACAGTATTTGACATGTGATTCAACTTATGCTGTTTATTTATTATCATATCCTTGTGGACTATGGTATGTTGGAGAAACAACCTGGGATGTCAAAACCAGATTAAATCAGCACAGATATACCATCAGAAAGAAGAGGCTGGATTTACCTGTGCCTAAGCATTTTACAGAAGCAGGTCATATAGAGCGGGATTTAAAGTTTAGGATTCTTGAACAAGTGCCCTTACCCAGAGGGGACAGAACCATAACGTCTCAAAGAAGAGAGCTCTATTGGATTTTTGAGCTCCAGACTTCTCAAACCAATGGGGCTCAATGTTGGATTTTAGGGTCGTTTGATTCTTTCAGTCTTGTCCCTTTTTTTCCCCCCACCCTTTCTGTACTGTATGTTATGATTGTAGGTCATCCCTCTTTTTTTATTTCCTTTTTCTTTTTGTGGTGTTATGTAATGTGGGGTTCTGAGAAATTCCTACTTACCTCAAGTGTAAGGCTGTATTTAAGTGCAATTATTTTAATGATAGTGAATAGTAATATAGTCTCTCTATTTATTATTTATTTTTTGTAGATGAATATGAAGCTAATCTCTACAATTGGATCATCTCTGGGAATAATGGAAGAAGCAGGATCTATCGGCAATTTCTAGTGATTATGGTTTACATATTTGTATAATAATATATAATGTATGGTCGGATTTCCGAGACCTGGAACCGGGGAGGGGGCGCGGCTTGATGGCGATCTTGGGCATGATCTTTCCTGATTGACAGTTGGCCGGATTAGGGGCGGTGACATGACACATGTGTTGAGTGGATTGTTTCGATGTATCTCCTTCTGGGACAGCTGTGGCTTGGAGCCCTTATGGGTGGCGTCCTTGCCTGCAGCTGCCTCATAAGCCTGGGTCTCCGATTGAGTTCCAATTGAAGACTGCGGACTAGGAGGTAGTTATCTGTATGCATGAACCACATGGACGTGAAATAATTTTCTGTTGATTATTGGGATGAGGTTGGTAATATATGTAGTGGTGTGTGCCACTGTTTTATAATAAACCGCTGGACCCCTGTTTGCGATGATATAATACAGTATTTGCATCTTGGGATTGATAACAGTCCATGACGTGGTGGGTTTGTTTATATCATGTGACAGGTCACATGATTGTCATGCCTGCTTTGCTGGTTCCGCCTGGGTCGGGATTGGACATGCGCAGTGTGCTTCTGTCTACGCGTGGCCATCTTGGTTGTGGGTCTCGGATCTCTGTTCAGTACAGGTTGTCTCGCGGCACTGATGAAGTCCCGCGCATGCGTGTTTGCGGTTTCCGGACGCCGGACGATTCCTGCTCTCCTTCAGTATGTGAGATCTCCATGAATTTGTTTTAACATTACACAATCGTGGGCACCTGAATGTAATTATTATGAATTATGTATACACATTATAATTAAGTGGGTTAGGGATATTGTCTAACATCACAATTGTAAACACTGATATGAATTGTGCAGTTGGTTTATTATAAACACATGTCATAAATTTGGTTAACTAGGATGAATTTTTATAAACTATTTTTTGTATAAATTATGTAATTTTTTGTATAATCATGTAATTCGCACAGTAATTATGTATGCTATTTAAACACCTGAGTTTGCACTGATTGTTATGGCTTGACAAAGGCTCCATTGAGAGAGCTGAAACGTTGCTGTCTACACATGGGGGAATAAACATCCTATTTTTTTCACCGTTATTCGTGTGCTGCCTTGGATTTTTCTACACGTATACCTAATTGGATCAAGTCCGTGATCTGCCCAAGGAATTGCACCCTTGTGATTTGTGTGCTGCTCATCTTTTTTCTTTTTCTATATATATATATATATATATATATATATACAGTATATATACAGTGTGATGCGAAAGTTTGGGCAACCTTGTTAATCGTCATGATTTCCCTGTATAAATATTTGGTTGTTACAATACAAAATGTCAGTTAAAGGGCTTCTGTTACCCCACTAAACTCTTTTTTTTTTTTGTGTACTTATAATCCCTATCCTGCGATATATCTATACATTATGTTATTAATCATTTTCGTTCAGTAGATATGTCAAAAAACGTACTTTTATAATATGCTAATTACCTGTCTACCAGCAAGTATGGCGTCTACTTGCTGGTAGCAGCCGCAAAAAAACGCCCCCTCGTCCTGTTGATTGACAGGGCCAGCCACGATCTCCTCCTCCAACTGGCCCTGTCAGCATTTCAAAAATCGCGCGCCTGTGTTGATTCGCCGCAGGCGCTCTGAGATATGGAGGCTCGCCTCCTCAGCACTCCCTCAGTGCGCCTGCACCGATGACATCACCGAAAGAGAAGACGTCATCGGCGCAGGCGCACTGAGGGAGTGCTGAGGAGGCGAGCCTCCTTGTCTCAGAGCGCCTGCGCCGAGTCAACACAGGCACGCGATTTTTGAAATGCTGACAGGGCCAGTCGGAGGAGGAGATCGTGGCTGGCCCTGTCAATCAACAGGACGAGGGGGCGTTTTTTTTGCGGCTGCTACCAGCAAGTAGACACCCTACTTGCTGGTAGACAGGTAATTAGCAAATATATAAAAGTATGTTTTTTGACATATCTACTGAACGAAAATGATTAATAACATAATGTATAGATATATCGAAGGATAGGGATTATAAGTACACAAAAAAAAAAAAAAAGTTTAGTGGGGTGACAGAAGCCCTATAAATATATCATATAGGAGACACACACAGTTATATTTGAGAAGTGAAATTAAGTTTATTGGATTTACAGAAAGTGTGCTATAATTGTTTAAACAAAATTAGGCAGGTGCATAAATTTGGGCACTGTTGTCATTTTATTGATTCCAAAACCTTTAGAACTAATTATTAGAACTCAAATTGGCTTGGTAAGCTCAGTGACCCCTGACCTACATACACAGGTGAATCCAATTATGAGAGAGTATTTAAGGGGGTCAATTGTAAGTTTCCCTCCTCTTTTAATTTTCTCTGAAAAATAGCAACATGGGGGTCTCAAAACAACTCTCAAATGACCTGAAGACAAAGATTGTTCACCATCATGTGCAGTAAGCCGGGTTGGACTAATGCACACTGGCGCAACAATATGCACTGACTGGGTCAGGTTTAAATGATAGTTAAGAGTTTTGTTTGTGACGCCAATTGCAGTGTGCACAGGTTACAGTCTCAGGGCCCTTTAAGCTTTTGCAACTCACATACCAGGTGAGGAATGCCGGAGTGGGGTAATGTCTCTGTGTGGTAGTGGTAATGGTGTCAACGGTGTCTCCTACCTTGGTACGGCTAGACTCCTGGATCCTGGTTCACTTGCAATAAATTGAGTGTTTTGCTAGTAGGAGTAATTGAGGGTTCAGGTAGCAGTAAATGAGATCCAGAGGATCCTGGAGGCAGCTTGAATCCATATGAGATACAGCATTAGTCTTTTGGGTCCCAGCAGGTTTTGGCAATGTATGGCAGGGATCAATATATCTTCTGCTCCTATACTATGTGCCTGGAGAATATGGCAGGAATTTGTCTTCTGCTCTATCTATCTTCTGCTTGGTATGGGATGGACTAGCTGAGGAGGAATTTGGCTTCTCCTGGTCTCTGGATAGTTACTCACAGTTCTGCTCACAGGGAATGTTTGGTCCTGGAGATCTGTAGTTCTGGAGGTGCTGCTTGCTTGTCAACCAGCTGAGGCTGAAGGCTCAGACTGGGAAGGGTGATCTTTGGTCTCAGCCGAGACTCGATCCTGGGTTGGGATCCCTAGAACTGGGAGCTCCTACCAGCGCAGCCTTCCCTAGGCAGAGGTGGCTGGCACACTAAACTGTAACTTCCTTTCCTTCCCATGAGGCAGGATGTGGGAACATTCCACACCTCCTCCAAGAGGGGAGAGCTAAACTGGAATGTACTATTCCAGTCTAGATATACTAAACTGTACTAAGGTCCTGCTAAACATTGCTGCCACCTGCTGGTGTACATGAAAATTACATTTAACAGGCTTTCAATACACATTGTGAGGATTGTGATATTAAATTACACAAGATGACAGTACAAATACACTGAACAGAATGTAGCGGGGAGAAAGAGTTGAGTAACATAACTCTGGGATGTTACACATGGTTTAGGGGAAGGATACAGAAAGCTGTCTCAGAGATTTCAGCTGTCTGTTTCCACAGTTAGGAACATATTGAGGAAATGGAAGACCACAGGCTCAGTTATAAGTTAAGGCTTGAAGTGGCAGACCAAGAAAAATCTTGGATAGACAGAAGCAACGAATGGTGAGAACAGTCAGAGTCAACCCACAGACCAGCACCAAAGACCTACAACATCATCTTGCTGCAGATGGAGTCACTGTGCATCTTTTAACCATTCGGCGCTCTTACACAAGGAGATGCTGTATGCGAGAGTGATGCAGAGGAAGCCTTTTCCTCCGCCCACCAGCACAAAAAGTGCCGCTTGAGGTGGGCTAAAGCACATTTGGACAAGCCAGCTTCATTTTGGAATAAGGTCCTGTGGACCGATGAAACAAAAATTGAGTTATTTGGCCATAACAAGGGGCGTTATGCATGGAGGAAAAAGAACACAGCATTCCAAGAAAAACAACTGCTACCTACAGTAAAATATAATGGTGGTTCCATCATGCTGTGGGGCTGTGTGGCCAGTGCAGGGACTGGAAATGTTGTCAAAGTTGAGGGACCCTTGGATTCCACTCAGTATCAGCAGATTCTGGAGACCAATGTCCAGGAATCAGTGATAAAGCTGAAGCTGCGCCGGGGCTGGATCTTTCAACAAGACAACAACCCTAAACACTGCTCAAAATCCACTAAGGCATTTATGCAGAGGAACAAATACAACGTTCTGGAAAGGCCATCTCAGTCCCCAGACCTGAATATAATTGAA
The DNA here is from genome assembly GCF_905171765.1 of Bufo bufo. Lineage (NCBI taxonomy): Eukaryota > Metazoa > Chordata > Amphibia > Anura > Bufonidae > Bufo > Bufo bufo. The sequence continues at coordinate 78,297,094 of NC_053395.1, read as the reverse complement.
AATCTGTGGTGTAACTTAATGAGAGCTGTCCATGCTCGGAAGCCATCAAACCTGAATGAACTAAAGATGTTTTGTAAAGAGGAATGGTCCAAAATACCTTCAACCAGAAACCAGACTCTCATTGGAACCTACAGGAAGCGTTTAGAGGCTGTCATTTCTACAAAAGGAGGATCTACTAAATATTGATTTCATTTCTTTTTTGTGGTGCCCAAATTTATGCACCTGCCTAATTTTGTTTAAACAATTATAGCACACTTTCTGTAAATCCAATAAACTTCATTTCACTTCTCAAATATCACTGTGTGTGTCTCCTATATGATATATTTAACTGACATTTTTTATCGTAATAACCAACGATTTATACAGGAAAATCATGACGATTAACAAGGTTGCCCAAACTTTCGCATCCCACCATCCCACTGTATATATATATATATATATATCTAGACTGTGTAGAATCAGGGCAGCACTCCTTGTAACAAACCGATGGGTGCCAGCGGTGTAAACACCTTACCAAGGTGTGTGATATAAAACAAGAAAAGACACCGCAGCACATCCGTTGGTGAAAAGTAGTGGATCTTTATTCACCCTTGCGACGTTTCAGTCCACTTGCTGGGACTATTATCATATATGTATATGTATAATGTCATATATGTATATATTTTTATAGTCGTCAGGAAATTGATTGACATTACCTGTTGTTCATAAGGAAATACAAATTTGTCAGCATTTTGCAGTATGAACCTTGGGACTCTGTACAGCAGAACAATTTATTTCCAATGAGCATGCACAAAGTAAGATTTATGACTTTTGCTTCTCAGATGACATTCCTTACATAGTTGCCGAGCGACAGCAAATTAAACAGAGCCGGGAATACTATTGGGCGTGTTTTTGTAATGAGGGAGAAGAGACAGTGGCAATAAGAAGATAATTAAGGTAACAACTTGTGAAAAATGAAAGTGTTTCTGTCTTTCATTTTCAAATCTCCGAGTATAAACTTTGCAGTTGTTAATTTAATTGCTGATGTTCACTGTATCCCTGTAGAATATTAAGGATTAATCATCTGCCTCATTCCAACAAGAGATAAGACTTGGGTGATTTTAAATATTGCTGGTTTAACCCTATCATCTTCTAATTTGACTCAATTAACATTTTTAATTAACGGTGCATATTTATTCTGTAAGAATTGTAATTATTTTATTTCTAACTGGGCTGCTATTGGTATCAGAACTCATTTCTGCCATCAACAAATATTAGCTCCATAAGATTATACAAATACTGTAACAGTGATGTGATGGGATACTTTTATTACAATTGTTAAGCTAAACATTAGAACTACTGCACATTCTTTCAATATGGAGAGTAGAGAAGCTTACAGTATCTTGCATTACAATGCTTTTCTACAACCAGCTAAATTTAAAAGAGAATTTTTTTTTTCTGTTTCAAACAGTATGAATTCAGTTTTGAGTATAATTGGGGTTTCAAGACCTGAAACTCAGATTGGTTTTCTGTAGTTTTCAAGTAAAATGCATTATATAAAAATATTCACAGTGCAGCTTTTATATTCGTTTTGTAGCCACAACTAAACACACACACTCTAAATGTAAAAATATAAAAAAAAAAACTATTGCTTGGAAAAATCAAGAAAATAATGGGTTTAAAGGTTTATACCCATCTCAGTCATTGATGGCATACTGCTTAGATATGCCATCAATGTTGGGTATGTGCGGGTGCGAAATCTCTAGAATGAGATCCACAAAGTGAACAGACAGAAGTCGCAGCCATCCTCCATTCACTACTATGAGATTCTGAAAATAGGTGGCTATGCATGCATGGTGTGCTGTCTATTCACCACGATGGGACTTCTGAAAAATGCTGAGTGCACTAGTCTGACTATTTTCGGAACTCCCATAGTAGTGAATAAGGAGCATGTCGTGCATGTGCGGTGTGCTCTCCTTAACTTGGCGAGCCCCATTCTGGATGAAAACCACACTTATTTGACATAGATTGCATATCCTAGTGATATGCATCAATCACTGAAATGTGAATACCCCTTTAACCCCTTTAGGACACAGCCATATTTCACCTTAAGGACCAGGCCATTTTTTGCAAATCTGACCAGTGTCACCAGTGGTGATAACTTTAAAATGCTTTGACTTATCCAGGCCATTCTGAGTTGTTTTTTTCGTCACATATTGTACTTCATGACACTGGTAAAATGAAGTAAAAAAAAAAACATTTTTATTTATAAAAAAAATACAAAATTTACAAAATTTTTGAATAAATTGCTAATTTCCAAGTTTCAGTTTCTCTACTTCTATAATACATAGTAATACCTCCAAAAAATTTTTATTACTTTACATTACCCATATGTCTACTTCATGTTTGGATCATTTTGGGAATGACATTATAGTATTTTCTGGGGACATTACAAGGCGTAGAAGTTTAGAAGCAAATCTTGAAATTTTTCAGAAATTTTCAAAAACCCATTTTTTAGGGACCAGTTCAGGTCTGAAGTCACTTTGTGAGGCTTACATAATAGAAACCACCCCATTCTAGAAACTACACCCCTCAATGTATTCAAAACTGATTTTATAAACGTCGTTAACCCTTTAGGTGTTCCACAAGAGTTAATGGCAAATGGAGATAAATGTTCAGAATTTAGATTTTTGGGCAAATTTTCCATTTTAATAAATTTTTTCCAGTAACAAAGCAAGGGTTAACAGCCAAACAAAATGCTATATTTACTGCCCCGATTCTGTAGTTTGCAGAAACACCCCATATGTGGCCATAAACTACTGTACGGGCACACAGTAGGGCGTAGAGGGAAAGGTGCGCTGTATGGTTTTTGGAAGGCAGATTTTGCTGGACTGGTTTATTTACACCATGTCCCATTTTCAGCCCCCCTGATGCACCCCTAGAGTAGAAACTCCATAAAAGTGACCCCATTTTGGAAACTACGGGATAAGGTGGCAGTTTTGATGGGACTATTTTTAGGGTACATATGATTTTTGGTTTATCTATATTACATTTTTGTGAGGCAATGTTACCAAAAATTGAAATTCTGAAAATTCATCTCCATTTGCCATAAACTGTTGAGGAACACCTAAAGGGTTAATAAAGTTAGTAAAATCAGTTTTGAATACCTTAAGGGGTGTAGTTTCTTAGATGGGGTTGCTTTTATGGAGTTTCTTCTCTAGGGGTGCATTAGGGGGGCTTCAAATGGGACATGGTGCCAAAAAAAAGGCCATCTAAATCTGCCTTCCAGAAACCATACGGCATTCCTTTCCTTCTGCGCCCTGCTGTTTAGTCATACAGCAGTTTACGACCACATATGGGGTGTTTCTGTAAACTGCAGAATCAGGGTAATAAATATTAAGTTTTGTTTGGCTGTTAACCCTTGCTTTGTTATTGGAAAAAAACTGATAAAAATGGAAAATTTGCCCAAAAATTGCTGTTTTGGCACTGTTTTTATAAAAAAAAATTGACCGTGTTCAACTGAGGGGTTAGGTCATGGGAATTTTTATAGAGCAGATTCTTACGGATGCGGTGATACCTAATATGTCTACTTTTTTAAAATTTATTTATGTTTTACACTATATTATCTTTTTATAAACAAAAAAAAATATTTTTGTATCTCCATAGTCTGAGTCATTTTTTATTTATTTTTTTAGCCGATTATCTTAGGTAGAGGCTAATTTTTTGCGGGATGAGAGGCCGGTTTTATTGGCACTATTTTGGGGGGCATATGACTTTTTGATCGTTTGCTATTATAATTTTTGTGATGTAAGGTGACAAAAAAATACTTTTTTTGCACCGTTTAAAAAATATATATTTTAACGTGTTCATCTGAGGGGTTAGGTCATGGGGTATCTTTATAGAGCAGATTCTTACAGACGTGGTGATACCTAATATGTCTACTTTTTTAAATTTATTTTATTTTCACTAAATAATATAAAAAAAAATAATAATACATTTTTGTTTTAGTGTCTCAAGTCTGAGAACCATAGTTTTTTATCCGATTGTCAGTAGCTAAATTGGATATAAATTTAGTACTCCATGGAGTGTGGTACTCCCTGAAGCAACAATATGGCAGAGGCCCGATGATCGGGGCACGTGTCACACTGAGTAGTGGTGTCCTTCCGTATCCCCCCCCTGTGACACACTCTGCACTTTTTGGGGTCCGTCCCTTCTTGCCAGTATGGGGGACCACACCTGGAAAGTGTTGCCAGGACGATCCGGGTGCCTCCAGATCCGGGTGCCTCCAGTTCCTGGTCAGAAAAGATCAGGGCATTGAACTAGAGATGTCGCGAACATAAAATTTTCGTTCGCGAATGGCGAACGCGAATTTTCGCAAATGTTCGCGAACGGGCGAACCGCCATAGACTTCAATAGCAGCGAATTTTAAAACCCACAGGGACTCTGTCTGGCCACAATAGTGATGGAAAAGTTGTTTCAAGGGGACTAACACCTGACTATGGCATGCCGGAGGGGGATCCATGCAAAACTCCCATGGAAAATTACGTAGTTGACGCAGAGTCGGGTTTAATCCATAAAGGGCATAAATCACCTAACATTCCTAAATTGTTTGGAATAACGTGCTTGAAAACATCAGGTAGTGTAAGGGTTACGCCCGCTTCACAGTGACAGACCAAACTCCGCGTTAACACACCCACCAACAACCGCAAACAGTCCATTTGCACAACCGCAAACTCCCCATTTGCACAAGGTTGGATACCAGCTATCCATGTCCCGTTCTTGTCCCTCACTGACATCATTGAAGGTCTCTTCCTCCCACACAGCCACAAACAGCACCAAGGGTCCCAGAAAGGTTACAACAAGCCCCCTGGGAACGCCTGCTGTGGTTGGTCTTCTACCTCCTCAAAGCCACCTTCCTCCTCTGACTCCTCTCTTCAGACTCCTCTCTCTGCATTGCAGCAGTCACAGCAATCGACGACGACCAGGATGCTTCTGGTGGTGTTGGTGACCACAACTCTTCCTCTTCATGCTCATCTACGCCTGATCCAGCACTCTTTTCGCAGGGCACACTCCAGAAAAAACGTATATGATGAGGTCGATGATGTTGCCTGGGTTTGACTGACCAGGTTTTGTCACCTCCGCAAAAGGACGCATGAGCCAACAGCCATTGTGCATGAGCATTCAGTAATGTGGCAAAAAAATACCCAGCTCCGCAGAGGCTGTCCTCTTTTGTTTAACACCTTAAGGACCGGCTCATTTTCACCTTAAGACCAGGCCATTTTTTGGAAATCTGACCAGTGTCACTTTAAGTGCTAATAACTTTAAAACGCTTTGACTTATCTAGGCCATTCTGAGATTGTTTTTCGTCACATATTGTACTTCATGACACTGGTAAATGAAGTCAAAAAATTATTTTTTTGCCACAAAAAAATACCTAATTTACCAAAAATTTTTGAAAAATTTGCAAATTTAAAAGTTTCAGTTTCTCTACTTCTGTATACATAGTAATACCCCAAAAAATTGTGATGACTTTACATTCCCCATATGTCTACTTCATGCTTGATTATTTTGGGAATGATATTTTATTTTTTGGGGATGTTATAAGGCTTAGAAGTTTAGAAGCAGAATCTTGAAATTTTTTCGAAATTTACAAAAACTCATTTTTAGGGACCAGTTCAGGTCTGAAGTCACTTTGCGAGGCTTACATAATAGAAAACCACCCAAAAATGACCCCATCTAAGAAACTACACCCCTCAAGTAATCATAAAACTGATTTTGCATACATTTGTTAACCCTTTAGGTGTTGCACAAGAGTTATTGGGCAAATGGGGAGGAAATTTGAGAATTTCATTTTTTTGTCTAATTTTTCATTTTAACCCATTTTTTTCCACTAACAAAGCAAGGGTTAACAGCCAAACAAGACTGTACTTTATGGCCCTGACTCTTCCCTTTATAGAAACACCCAATATGTGGCCGTAAACTACTGTACGGCCACACAGCGTGGCGTAGAGTGAAAGGTGCGCCGTTGGTTTTTGAAGGCTGATTTTTATGGTCTGGTTTATTTAACACCATGTCCCATTTGAAGCCCCTGATGCACCCCTAGAGTAGAAACTCCCTAAAAGTGACCCCATCTAAGAAACTACAACCCCTCAAGGTATTCAAAACAGATTTTCATACGTCATTAAACCCTTTAGGTGTTTGCACAAGAGTTATTGGCAAATGGAGATGAAATTTGACAATTTCATTTTTGCCTAATTTCACTTTTAACCCATTTTATATCCACTAACAAAGCAAGGGTTAACAGCCAAACAAGACTGTATCTTATTGCCCTGACTCTGCTGTTCACAGAAACACCCCATATGTGGCCGTAACCTACTGTATGGCCACACAGCGGGGCGTAGAGTGAAAGGTGCGCCGTTTGGTTTATTGGAGGGCTAATTTTGCTGGACTGTTTTTTTTTACACCATGTCCCATTTGAAGCCCCCCTGATGCACCCCTAGAGTAGAAACTCCATAAAAGAGACCCATCTAAGAAACTACACCCTCAAGGTATTTAAAATTGTTTTTACAAACTTTGTTAAACCCTTTAGGTGTTGCACAAGATTTAATGGAAAATAGAGACACAATGTACAAAAAATTTTCCACATTTTTGGCAGATTTTCCATTTTAATAATTTTTTTACAGTTCCAAAAGCAAGGGTTAACAGCCAAACAAAACTCATTCTTTATGGCCCTGATTCTGTAGTTTACAGAAGCACCCCATATGTGTCGTAAACCGCTGTACGGGCACACGGCAGGGGCGCAGAAGGAAAGGAATGCCATACTTTTTGGAAGGCAGGTTTTGCTGTTTTTTTGACACCCTGTCCCATTTGAAGCCCCCTGATGCACCTCTAGAGTAGAAAACTCCATAAAAGTGACCCCATCTAAGAAACTACACCCCTCAAGGTATTCAAAACTGATTTTACAAACGTTGTTAACCCTTTAGGTGTTCCACAAGAATTAATGGAAAATAGAGATTCAATTTCAAAATTTCACTTTTTCGGCTGAATTCCATTTTAATATTTTTTTTTCCAGTAACAAGCAAGGGTTAACAGCCAAACAAAACTCTTTATTTATGGCCCTGATTCTGTAGTTTACAGAAACACCCCATATGTGGTCGTAAACAGCTGTACGGGCACACGGCAGGGCGCAGAAGAAAGGAACACCATATAGTTTCTGGGAAGGCAGATTTTGCTGGATTGTTTTTAGACACCATGTCCCATTTAAAGCCCCCTGATGCACCCCTAGGTTAGAAACTCCAAAAAAGTGGCCCCATTTTGGAAACTACGGGATAAGGTGGCAGTTTTGTTGGTACTATTTTAGGGTACATATGATTTTTGTTGCCTCTATATTACACTTTTTTTGAGGCAAAGTAACAAAAAATAGAAATCAGAAATTTCATCTCCATTTGCCATTAACTCTTGTGGAACACTTAAAGGGTTAACAAAGTTTGTAAAATCAGTTTTGAATACCTTGAGGGGTGTAGTTTCCAAAATGGGGTCATTTTTATGGAGTTAATACTCTAGGGGTGCATCGGGGGGGCTTCAAATGGGACATGGTGTCAAAAAACCAGTCCAGCAAAAACTGCCTTCCAAAAACCATATGGCGCTCCTTTCCTTCTGCGCCCTGCCGTGTGGCCATACAGCAGTTTACGACCACATATGGGGCATTTCTATAAACTAAAAGATCAGGGCAATAAATATTGAGTTTTAATTGGCTGTTAACCCTTGCTTTGTTATGGGAAAAAAATGAATTAAAATGGAAAATTTGCCAAAAATAGCTGTTTTGGCACTATTTTTATTTTTAATTATTTACAACGTTCATCTGACAGGTTAGATCATGTGCTATTTTTATAGAGCAGGTTCTTACGGACGTGACGATACCTAATATGTATACTTTTTTATTTATTAGGTTTAACACAATAATATCATTTTTGACACAAAAAAAAACACGTTTTAGTGTCTCCATAGTCTGAGAGCCATAGTTTTTTCAGTTTTTTGGCGATTGTCTCAGGTTGGGTATCATTTTTGCGGGATGAGATGACGGTTAGATTGGTACTATTTTGGGGTGCATATGACTTTTTGATCGCTTGCTATTACACTTTTTGTGATGTAAGGTAACCAAAAATAGCTTTTTTGACACCGTTTTTATTTAATTTTTTTTACAGTGTTCACCTGAGGGGTTAGGTCATGTGGTATTTTTATAAATCAGGTTCTTACAGACATGGCAATACCTAATATGTCTACCTTTTTATAATTTATCAGGGTTTTACACAATAATATCATTTTTGAAACAAAAAAAAATCATGTTTTAGTATCTCCATAGTCTGAGACCCATAGTTTTTTTATTTTTTGGGCCATTGTCTCATGTAAGGGCTAATTTTTTGCGGGATGAGGTGACGGTTTGATTGGTACTTTTTTGGCATGCATGCGACTTTTTTGATCACTTTTATTACCTTTTTTGGGAAGTAAGGTGGGCAAAATTTCAATTTCCTCATAGTTTTTATTTTTTTATTTTTATGGCGTTCACCGTGCGGTTAAAGTAACATGATCGTTTTATAGATCAGGTCGTTACGGACGCGGCGATACCTAATATGTGTAGTGTATTTTTTTTTTTTTTTTATTCAGTGATAAATGTGTTTTTTTGAAACTTTACTTTTTTCACTTTTTTTTACTTTTTTTTTGACCCAGACCCACTTGGTTCTTGAAGATCCAGTGGGTCTGATGTCTGTATAATACAGTACAGTACAATATATTTTGTACTGTACTGTATTTTACATACACTGAACAGACTATGCTTTTAGCATAGATCTGTTCAGCACCATGGACAGCAGGATGCCTGAGAGGCGTCCTGTTGCCATGGGAACCTTCCCCGTCTGCGCAGTTCTGACCAGTACTGAGCAGACGGGGAAGGGTAAGCACAGGGCTGAGGGGGGGCTCTCTGGGGGCTCTCTCCCTCTCCCATCGGGGGGGGCTGCAAAGGCACAGCAGCCCCCCGATGGGAGAGGGAGGGAGCTCCCTGCGCTGTTAACCTTTTCCATACAGCGGTCCGTACGGACCGCTGTATGGAAAGGGTTAAACGGCTGACATCGCATCGCAGATGTCAGCCGTTTTATACCAGGGTGCCAGCAATGTGCTGGCACCCTGGTATACCCACTAGACACCAACGATCATTCAAGGGGAGGCGGGCGGGGAATCGCGATCCCGCCCTGCCGCACCGCCCCGCCTCCCGCACCTTACCCGCACCTCCCGCACCTCCTGCGACACCCCCCCTGCACCACCCGCCCACATATTATCATTCAGGGGTGCAGGGGGGGTGAAAAAGCTTTATTTTAGACATACTAAAGTTTCTGACCGCGGGGATCAGAAACTGCAGAAAGCGCTACAAACCGCAGGTCTGAATTGACCTGCGGTTTGCAGCGATTGCCGACATGGGGGGGGTCACAGGACCCCCCTCAGCATTGACCCAAGGTGCCCGGCTGTGTGTGACAGCCGGGATCTCAGCGCTGTCACCATGTCTGCAGACATGGTGACAGTTAAATGCCATGACGTGTATACTCATCATGGCGCGCTAAGTAGCATTGCGCCATGACGAGTATACTCGTCATAGGTCGGGAATATTTTCACACTATCTCCTTCTCTAATCGCTTCCCTGACAGGAATTGGGGCGATCAGAGAAGGAGAAGCACATAGTCCCTCCCTAACCCCCCCTTACCTGCCCCGATGCGCTGCGATTGGTCCCTCTGCAGTAATGGACCAATCACAGCGATCGCGGGCGGGTCAGAGCGCCTATACAGTGCCTGCCGGCTTCTCTGGTTGCCTAGCAACCCCAGCACGCCGGCTTCACTGAAGCTCAGCGCTTCGCTCCCTGCGCTGACAGTGAAAGCCGATCACGTACATGCACGTGGGGATGCGGTGAGGCACCACATTCCCCCACGTACATGTACGTGATGTTGCGTAAAGGGGTTACATTAAAAAAAATCTGTTCTTAACAGTTTAATCTCTGTTTTGTCCCCTATCAGGGGCCGGTGTATGGAATAGATTTTAGGAACCGGGAGATGGAAAAAGATGCTTGGTCCTCTTACTTCCAATTTGGGGCACTGAGCGTACGCCTTGCAATGTACTGTGCCACCAGATATGTGTGGTGTGTTTAAGTAGTACTATTCCTATCAGTTTAATCCCTGTTATGTTCCCTATCAGGGGACGTGTATGGAATAGATTTTAGGAACCGGGAGATGAAAAAAGATGCTTGGTTGGTCCTCTTACTTCCAATTTGGGGCACTGCGCGTACGCCTTGCAATGTACTGTGCCACCAGATATGAGTGGTGTGTTCAAGTAGTACTATTCCTATCAGTTTAATCCCTGTTATTTCCCCTATCAGGGGACGTGTATGGAATAGATTTTAGGAACTGGGAGATGAAAAAGGATGCTTGGTCGGTCCTCTTACTTCCAATTTGGGGCACTGCGCATGCGCCGTAGAATGTACTGTGCAATCTCAATATGAGTGGTATGTTAAGTAGTACTATTCCTATCAGTTTAATCCCTGTTACGTGCCCTATCAGGGGACGTGTATGGAATAGATTTTAGGAACCGGGAGATGGAAAAAGATGCTTGGTCGGTCCTCTTACTTCCAATTTGGGGCACTGCGCGTACGCCTTGCAATGTACTGTGCCACCAGATATGAGTGGTGTGTTTAAGTAGTACTATTCCTATCAGTTTAATCTCTGTTACGTCCCCTATCAGGGGACGTGTATGGAATAGATTTTAGGAACCGGGAGATGGAAATAGATGCTTGGTCGGTCCTCTTACTTCCAATTTGGGGCACTGCGCGTGCGCCGTGTAATGTACTGTGCAATCCCAATATGAGTGGTATGTTAATTAGTACTATTCCTATCAGTTTAATCCCTGTTACATCCCCTATTAGGGGACGTGTGAGGAATAGATTTTAGGAACCGGGAGATGGAAAAAGATGCTTGGTCGGTCCTCTTACTTTCAATTTGGGGCACTGTGCGTACGCCTTGCAATGTACTGTGCCACCAGATATGAGTGGTGTGTTTAAGTAGTACTATTCCTATCAGTTTAATACCTGTTATTTCCCCTATCAGGGGACGTGTATGGAATAGATTTTAGGAACCGGGAGATGGAAAAAGATGCTTGGTTGGTCCTCCTACTTCCAATTTGGGGCACTGCGCGTGCGCCGTGCAATGTACTGTGCCACCAGATATGAGTGGTGTGTTAAGTAGTACTATTCCTATCAGTTTAATCCCTGTTACGTCCCTATCAGGGGACGTGTATGGAATAGATTTTAGACAACCGCAAAGAGTTGACACACTCATGACATATATTTTATTCCTCTATGCGTCAATCTTGGTGTAGTTATGACTGTGCTCGTGCGCACGTTTGGGAGATTGCAGGCGATGGCGGTTTTTCAAAGCCTATGGTCGTGCTGAGGTAGTTCAGTGACAGTTAAGTGACCCAGAAAACAATGATTCTGCAGTGTGGGCCCATTGTTGGCCTAGTAGGCTTTAATGATCACCTTAGATGATCACAAAGAAAATTAATGTTTTTCTATACAAAATTATCCAGCCGATCGCTTTTGGTCTGTTCACAATGAAGCAACGACCTTATCATCTGGGGTGTGCCAACATTGCCATTGCCAACACACTCATAGATGTGGTCGCTTCATTGTGATACGCAAGCCCCTTCACCACAACAGGGTAACGATCACGAAGGGGAATTGACACATGTATGTGCCTTTTTTTTTCTTTTTTTTTGCAGCCACAGTGCAGCACCAGAGGCCAGAAAACTTAGGCATGTACACATGCCAGAAAAATTTGGTATTGTTGCAGCAGCTGCTGTAGCAGCGTCCAGAAAAATTTATGTTTTCCAGGCAGAAAGTGCCCTAAAACATTGCGGCTTGAACCCGAGTTGGTGGCGGATAAGTCATGCAAGTCACCCGGCATGCAGAGATAAAATACAGCAGCGTGTGGACCATTTTTAGCCCATACAGCTCATCTCATCACCAGGCCTTTTTTAGTCAAATGTATGGCCCACTGTTAGTCCCTTCGGGATCCATGCTCATTCATTTAATAAAGGTGAGGTAATCTAGACTTTTTTGACCTAGGCGACTTCTCTTCTCAGTGACAATACCTCCTGCTGCACTGAAGGTCATTTCTGACAGGACACTTGAAGCGGGGCAGGCCAGAAGTTCTATCGCAAATTGGGATAGCTTAAGCCACAGGTCAAGCCTGCACACCCAGGAGTCAAGGGGTTCATCGCTCCTCAGAGTGTCAATATCTGCAGTTAAGGCGAGGTAGTCTGCTACCTATCGGTCGAGTCGTTCTCTGAGGGTGGACCCCGAAGGGCTGTGGCGATGCGTAGGACTCCGTTGTGCTGTGACATCACCCTTATATGCTGTGTAAGGCTGCATTCACACGTCCGTGCTGTGTTGCGGACCCGCAAATTGCGGATCCGCAACACACCAGCCCGACACCCCTATTGAAATGCCTATTCTTGTCCGCAGCTGCGGACAAGAATAGGACATGCTCTATCTTTTTGCAGAGCTGCGGACCCAATGATCGGGGCCCCGCTCCACAAATGTTGATGCGGACAGCACACTGTGTGCTGTCTGCATCCATTCCGTCCCCATAGAGAATGAATGGGTCCGCACCCGTTCCACAAAATTGCGGAACGGATGCGGACCCATTTTACGGACGTGTGAATGGAGCCTCAAGCATACTTTTTAATTTATTTTGGAACTGCTGCATCCTTTCCGACTTCCGGTAATTCGGTAACATTTCAGGCACTTTCTGCTTATACCGGGGGTCTAGTAGCGTGGCCACCCAGTACAGGTCGTTCTCCTTCAGCCTTTTTATACGAGGGTCCCTCAACAGGCACGACAGCATGAAAGACCCCATTTGTACAAGGTTGGATGCCGAGCTACTCATGTCCCGTTCCTCGTCCTCACTGATCTCACTGAAGGTCTGTTCTTCCCCCCAGCCACGTACAACACCACGGGTACCAGATAGGTGACAACGAGCACCCTGGGATGCCTGCTGTGGTTGGTCTTCCTCCTCCTCCTCAAAGCCACATTCCTCCTCTGACTCCTTCCTCAGACTCCTCTTCCAGCGTTGCCGCAGGTCCAGCAAGCGATGCTGATACAGCTGTTTCTGGTGGTGATGGTGACCACAACTCTTCCTCTTCACGGTCATCTATGGCCTGATCCAGCACTCTTCGCAGGGCACGCTCCAGGAAGAAAACAAATGGGATGATGTCGCTGCTGGTGCCTTCAGTGCGACTGAATAGGTTTGTCACCTCCTCAAAAGGACGCGTGAGCCTACAGGCATTGCGCATGAACGTCCAGTAACGTGGCAAAAACATTCCCAGCTCCGCAGAGGCTGTCCTAGCACCCCGTTCATACAAATACTCGTTGACGGCTTTTTCTTGTTGGAGCAGGCGGTCGAACATTAGGAGTGTTGAATTCCAACGTGTCGGGCTATCGCAAATCAAGCGCCTCACTGGCATGTTGTTTCGCCGCACTGAAAAGTGCGCCGTGGCCGTGTAAGAACGCCTGAAATGGCCTCACACCTTCCTGGCCTGCTTGAGAATGTCCTGTAAGCCTGGGTACTTATGCACAAAGTGTTGTACAATCAGATTCAACACATGTGCCATGCACGGCACATGTGTCAACTTGCCCAAATTCAATGCCGCCAACAAATTGCTTCCGTTGTCACACACCACTTTGCTGATCTCTAGTTGGTGCGAGGTCAGCCACTGATCCACCTGTGCGTTCAGGGCGGACAGGAGTGCTGGTCCGGTGTGACTCTCTGCTTTCAGGCAAGTCAACCCCAAGATGGCGTGACACTGTCGTATCCGGGATGTGGAATAGCCCCTGGGGAGCTGGGGGGTGCAGTTGATGTGGAGCAAGACGCAGCAGCAGAAGAGGACTCAGCCGAGGAGGTTTTCAAAGAGGATGGAGTAGGAGGAGTAGAGGAGGTGGCAGCAGGCCTGCCTGCAAGTCATGGCGGTGTCACCAACTCCTCTGCAGAGCCGCGCATTACATCCTTGGCAGCCGTCAGCAGGTTTACCCAATGCGCAGTGTAGGTGATATACCTGCCCTGACCGTGCTTTGCAGACCAGGTATCAGTGGTCAGATGGACCCTTGCCCCAACACTGTGTGCCAGACATGCCATTACTTCCTTTTGCACAATCGAGTACAGGTTGGGGATTGCCTTTTGTGCAAAGAAATTTCGGCCGGGTACCTTCCACTGCGGTGTCCCAATAGCTACAAATTTTTTGAAGGCCTCAGACTCCACCAGCTTGTATGGTAAAAGCTGGCGGGCTAAGAGTTCCAAAAAGCCAGCTGTCAGACGCCGGGCAAGGGGGTGACTTTGTGACATTGGCTTCTTACGCTCAAACATGTCCTTGACAGACACCTGACTGTGGGCAGATGAGCAGGAACTGCTCAAGGTGAGAGACGGAGTGGTGGATGATTGAGAGGGGGCAAGGAGGACAGCAGTGGTTGACGTGGCTGAAGATGCTGGACCAGGAGGAGGATGGCAGCTTTGAGTTTGTGTGCTGCTTGTACTCATGTGTTGATCCCATAGGCGTTTGTGATTTGAGATCATGTGCCTTCGCAAAGCAGTTGTACCTAAGTGGGTGTTGGACTTCCCACGACTCAGTTTCTTTTGGCACAGGTTGCAAATGGCATCGCTGTTGTCAGAGGCAGACACACAAAAAAATTGCCACACTGCTGAGCTCTGCAATGACGGCATTCTGGTGGTGGCAACAGCATGCGTTGATTGGCGTGCTGTCTGGCTGACCCCGGGTGCCGATGCATGCTGTCTGACTGTGCCACCAGCTCCTTGCGACGTCATCCCCCTGCTTCCAACTCGTCTCCTCCTCCTCTCTGTCTACCCATCTGAACTTTCCCTCTGTTCTTCTTCTCTTCGAGCGGGCACCCACGTGGCATCCACGGACACATCGTCATCATCAACCGCTTCTCTTGTATCTGACAACTCAGCAAAGGAAGCAGCAGCGGGTACAACATCATCATCATCACACCATACGTCCATATGTGTAAATGCTGCCTGACTGAGACATATCCCTGTTATCTACATCCTCTGGCAATAATGGTTGCGCATCACTCATTTCTTCCAACTGATGTGTAAATAACTCCTCTGACAGATCAAGTGAAGCAGCTGTGGTGCTAGTGTTGGTGGTGGCGGCAGGCGGGCGAGTGGTAACTTGAGAGGTGCCCGAAGCTGAGCTGGAGGAGGATGGTGCGTCAAGGTTCAGAGCGGAAGCTGTAGAAGATTGGGTTTCCTGTGTTAGCCAGTCAACTATGTCCTCTGAACTTTTTGAGTTCAGGGTACGTGGCCTCTGAACACTTGGCATTATTTTAGGGCCAAAGGGAATCACAGCACCACGACCACGACTGCCCTTGCGGGGTGGTCTGCCTCTGCCTGTATTTTTTTTTAGATTAGTTTAGTTGTAATATGCGTGCAAGCTACTGTGACACCAGATATGAGTGGCACTGTGCACTGGCAGAAGTTGGTAGAGTAGACGCTGTAGGCCTGACACACACGCTTGCAGACAACTAACTGCTATTCAATCTATTACAGTCAAAATTGTTGTTTTAATTATTTTTTTTATCTACTGTGACACCAGATAGGAGTTACGCTGGTGACACTATGCACTTGCAGGGCCTGAAACAAACACGCGTGCAGGCAACTGACTGCTATTATTTTACAGTCAAAATTGTTTTTTTTTAAAAATGTAATCTACTGTGACACCAGATAGGAGATGCGCTGGTGACACTATGCACTTGCAGGGCCTGAAACACACACGCGTGCAGGCAACTGACTGCTATTCTATTACAGTCAAAATATTTTTTTTTTTTTTATGTAATCTACTGTGACACCAGATAGGAGATGCGCTGGTGACACTATGCACTTGCAGGGCCTGAAACAAACACGCGTGCAGGCAACTGACTGCTATTCTATTACAGTCAAAATAGTTTTTGTTTTTTTTATGTAATATACTGTGACACCAGATAGGAGATGCGCAGGCAACTGACTGCTATTATTTTACAGTCAAAATTTTATATAAAAAAAAAAAAATGTAATCTACTGTGACACCAGTTGCACTGGTGACACTATGCACTTGCAGGGCCTGAAACACACACGTGTGCAGGCAACTGACTGCTATTATTTTACAGTCAAAAATGTTGTTTTTTTAAAATGTAATCTACTGTGACACCAGATAGGAGTTGCGCTGGTGACACTATGCACTTGCAGGGCCTGAAACACACACACGTGCAGGATTTTAATCTATTTTAATCCATAAAGGGCATAAATCACCTAACAATCCAAAATTTTTTTGAACAACGTGGTTTAAAACATCCAGTGTGTGTATACGATCAGGTATGATGTTGTATCGATCAGGTAGTGTAAGGGTTACGCCCGCTTCACAGACTGCAAACAACCGCAAACAGTCCATTTGCCCAACCGCAAACTTCCAATTTGCACAAGGTTGGATACCAAGCTAGCCATGTCCCGTTGATGTCATTGAAGGTTTCTTCCTCCACCCAGTCACGTACAACACCAAGGGTCCCCGAAAGGTGAATTGAATTGATTTTTCGAACTGGGAGATGGTTAAAAAAAAACTGGCTCTCTCCCCTTTGTTTGAATCCACGCCACGGTCACTGCGTCTGCACCGTGAAATTTACTGTCACACCCGTGAGTGGTATTTTCTGTAGTACTATTCTCATCAGTTTAATCCCTGTTACGTCCCCAATCTGGGGTCCATTTATTAAATTGATTTTTCGAACGGGAGATGGTTAAAAAGACGCTGGCTCCCTCCCATTTGTTTGAATCCACGCCACGGTCACTGCGTCTGTGCCGTGCAATTTACTGTCACACCCGTGAGTGGTATTTTCTGTAGTACTATTCTCATCAGTTTAATCCCTGTATGGTCCCCAATCTGGGATTTATTTATTAAATTGATTTTTCGAATGGGGAGATGGTTAAAAAAATGCTGGCTCCCTCCCCTTTCTTTGAATCCACGCCACGGTCACTGCGTCTGCGCCGTGCAATTTACTGTCACACCCGATATGAGTGGTATTTTCTGTAGTACTATTCTCATTATTTAATTTTTTTTTTTTAATTGTCTGCATTATTTCTAATAAACTATTAAGAGACTTTATTATGATTTTTTTTTTATTTTATGTATTAAAAACCCACCCATACAACTTAAAAAAAAAAAAAAAGTATGTTTTTTCTATGAAAAATTATCCAGCCGATCGCTTTTGGTCTGATCATAATGAAGCAACGGCCTTATCATCTGGCGTGTGGCAACATTGCCAACACACTCATAGAGGTGATGATCGCTTCATTGTGATACGCAAGCCCCTTCACCACAACAAGGTAACGATCACGAAGGGGAATTGACACTTGTATGTGCCTGTTTTTTGTTTGTTTTTGCAGCCACAGTGCAGCACCAGAGGCCAGAAAAATTTGGCATGTACACATGCCTGAAAAATAATGTCATTGTTGCAGCCGCTGTTGTAGCAGCGGCCGGAAAAATTGATGTTTTCAAGGCAGAAAGGTGACTAAAACAATGCGGCTTGAACCCTAGTTGGTGGCGGAGAATTCACGAAAGTCATCCGGTATGCAGACATTAAATACAGCAGCGTGGGGACCATTTTAAGACCAAGGTGTGTCATCAGGCCTTTTGTTAGACAAACGTATCCCGCACTGTCAGTCCCTTCGGGATCCATGCCTCATTCATCTTAATGAAGGTGAGGTAATCAACAATTTTTTTACACCGAGGCGACTTCTTTTGTCAGTGACAATGCCTCCTGCTGCACTGAAAGTCCTTTCTGACAGGACACTTGAAGCGGGGGAGGCCAGAAGTTCTATCGCAAACTGGGATAGCTCAGGCCACAGGTCAAACCTGCACACCCAGTAGTCAAGGGGTTCATCGCTCCTCAGAGTGTCGATATCTGAAGTTAAGGTGAGGTAGTCTGCTACCTGTCGGTCGAGTCGTTCTCTAAGGCTAGATCCCGAAGGGCTGTGGCGATGTGTAGGACTGAAAAAGCTCTGCATGTCCTCCATCAACAACACATCTGTAAAGCATCCTGTCCTTGCCGCCGTGGTCGTGGTAGGAGGAGGATTACTTTCACCTCTTCTCCTGTTAGATTCCCGTTGTGTTGTGACATCCCCCTTATAAGCTGTGTAAAGCATATTTTTTAGTTTTGTTTTGAACTGCTGCATCCTTTCTGACTTCTGGTAATTTGGTAACATTTCTGCCACTTTCTGCTTATACCGGGGGTCTAGTAGCGTGGCCACCCAGTACAGGTTGTTCTCCTTCATTCTTTTTATACGAGGGTCCCTCAACAGACATGACAGCATGAAAGACCCCATTTGCACAAGGTTGGATGCCGAGCTACTCATTTCCCGTTCCTCGTCCTCACTGATGTCATTGACGGTCTGTTCTTCACCCCAGCCACGTACAACACCACGGGTCCCAGATAGGTGACAACAACGAGCACCCTGGGATGCCTGCTGTGGTTGGTCTTCCTCCTCCTCAAAGCCACATTCCTCCTCTGACTCCTCTTCCTCATACTCCTCTTGCAGCGTTGCCGCAGGTCCGGCAAGCGATGATGACAAGGCTATTTCTGGTGGTGATGGTGACCACAACTCTTCCTCTTCCTCTTCACGCTCATCTACAGCCTGATCCAGCACTCTTCACAGGGCACGCTCCAGGAAGAAAACAAATGGGATGAGGTCGCTGATGGTGCCTTCGGTGCGACTGACTAGGTTTGTCACCTCCTCAAAAGGACGCATGAGCCTACAGGCATTGCGCATGAGCGTCCAGTAATGTGGCAAAAAAATTCCCAGCTCCGCAGAGGCTGTCCTAGCACCCCGGTCATACAAATACTCGTTGACAGCCTTTTCTTGTTGGAGCAGGCGGTCGAACATTAGGAGTGTTGAATTCCAATGTGTCGGGCTGTCGCAAATCAACGTGTCGGGCTGTAACGGTATAAGCGGAGGCCTAGCCACTAGCCAGTGGCCACAATACAGTCTGTGTGGGCCTGACACACACTGGCTTGCAACTGTGATTATATCACAGAAAAATATTAAATAGAATTTTTTTTTTTATCTGCGAGGTATTTGTGAGTGAGTGACACCCTGTAATGGTATAAGTGGAGGCCTAGCCACTAGCCAGTGGCCACAATACAGTCTGTGTGGGCCTGACACACACGGGCTTGCAAATGTGATTAGATCACAGAAAAATATTAAATATAATTTTTTTTATCTGAAAGGTATTTGAGTGAGTGACACCCTGTAACGGTATAAGTGGAGGCCTAGCCAGTGGCCACAATACAGTCTGTGTGGGCCTGACACACACTGGCTTGCAACTGTGATTATATCACAGAAAAATATTAAATATAATTTTTTTCATCTGCAAAGTATTTGTGAGTGAGTGACACCCTGTAACGGTATAAGTGGAGGCCTAGACACTAGCCAGTGGCCACAATACAGTCTGTGTGGGCCTGACACACACTGGCTTGCAACTGTGATTAGATCACAGAAAAATATTAAATAGAATTTTTTTTTATCTGCGAGGTATTTTCTGTCACACCCTGTATGAATGGTGTGCACACAGTACTGTCTGTGACTGAGCCTGCAGCCTCGCACACACGGGCAGGCAACTGCAATATATACAGTACAGATCAAAAGTTTGGACACACCTTCTCATTCAAAGAGTTTTCTTTATTTTCATGACTATGAAGGCATCAAAACTATGAATTAACTAGAGATGGGACGGGGGATTCGTCGAATCCACGAATCCCTCGAATCTTGCTGGATTCGTGGGATTGGTGGACTCGAATCCAGACGTAATTTGCCTGAAACGAATCCGACGAATCCGGTGGGAGGGACTGGGAGGCGGAGCTGGGGGCCGGTGTGTTCACTGTGCTCCGGCCCCTCCACTCCAGTAGTTATATAATGTGTAATTGTGATTAATAATCATGCTGCCCCCTCTGTGTGTAGTATTACATTCAATAAATCTTACTTACAGCCGGCTACTGCTATCGTAACAGGCCGGCCAGGCAGACGAGCGGCAGCGTCACTGACTGACGTCACCTGCTTGCGCCGCTTCATTCATAAAGCAGGCGGCTCAGGCAGGTGACGTCAGTCAGTGACGCCGCCGCTCGTCTGCCTGGCCGGCCTGTTACGATAGCAGTAGCCGGCTGTAAGTAAGATTTATTGAATGTAATACTACACACAGAGGGGGCAGCATGATTATTAATCACAATTACACATTATATAACTACTGGAGCGGCAATGGGGGGTCTGTGGATGACACTGTTAAGGGGTGGGTGGTGGGTCTGTGGATGGCACTGTTATAGGGTGGGGGGGTCTGTGGATGGCACTGTTATAGGATGGGGGGGTCTGTGGATGGCACTGTTATAGGATGAGGGGGGGTCTGTGGATGGCGCTGTTATGGGGTGGGGGGTCTGTGGATGGCACTGTTATGGGGTGGGGGGGTCTGTGGATGGCACTGTTATGGGGTGGGGGGGTCTGTGGATGGCACTGTTATGGGGTGGGGGGGGGGCTGTGGATGGCACTGTTATGGGGTGTGGATGGCACTGTTATGGGGTGTGGATGGCACTGGTATAGGATGGGGGGTCTGTGGATGGCACTGTTATGGGGTGGGGGGGTCTGTGGATGGCACTGTTATGGGGTGGGGGGGTCTGTGGATGGCACTGTTATGGGGTGGGGGGGTCTGTGGATGGCACTGTTATGGGGTGGGGGGGGTCTGTGGATGGCACTGTTATGGGGTGGGGGGGTCTGTGGATGGCACTGTTATGGGGTGGGGGGGTCTGTGGATGGCACTGTTATGGGGTGGGGGGGGTCTGTGGATGGCACTGTTATGGGGTGGGGGGGGTCTGTGGATGGCACTGTTATGGGGTGGGGGGGTCTGTGAATGTCAGGGGGAGAGGTGAGAGGCACTATGATACTACTGGCACATTGGGGGGAGGCACTATGATACGGGCACATTATGGGGGGAGATGGCACTATGATACGGGCACATTATGGGGGGAGGTGGCACTATGATACGGGCACATTGGGGGGGAGATGGCACTATGATACCGGCACATGGGGGGAGGAGAGAGGCACTCCGCACTTGATACTGGCACATGATTAGGGGGGCATCTATGGGGACACTTACTGGCACATTATTGGGTGGCACTGTGGGGGCATCTACTGAGGCCACAAAGAAGGGGTATTTTATATGGGGGGCTTTGTGTGGTACTAGTATTATCAGGGGTAGTTTCTGCAATATAGTATTGGGGAGCACAGCGGCACAGTATTGGGGGTGTTAGGATGATTTGTCCAGAAGATGGAAGGATGATGGAAAAGTAGTAAACTAAGATTTATTTATTTTTTGTCAAGCTGCAGAGACGAAAAATGGCTGAAAACTGGTGGTCTGGTCTGAAGGTCTGAAAGGAGAAGATGAGGAAAGAGAACATCTACAAGAGACGTCACTGGATGTAAGAGGTATGTGGCTGTATTACCCTGTATGTTCTGTAGTGATAGGAGCAGGAGTCATCGCGGTCATATAGGGTGCGACCGTGACTGGGAGGTGGAGGTTCAGACAAACTGACGCGGTCTGACTTTGTTTCTTACACCGTGCGTTCACACAATTATGTACAGGATTCGTAGGATTCAAGATTCTAAAGATTCGATATATTCAAGAACCTTTTCGGATTCGGATTCGGTTTCGGAAAAATTTGGATTCGTCCCACCTCTAGAATTAACACATGTGGAATTATATACATAACAAACAAGTGTGAAACAACTGAAAATATGTCATATTCTAGGTTCTTCAAAGTAGCCACCTTTTGCTTTGATTACTGCTTTGCACACTCTTGGCATTCTCTTGATGAGCTTCAAGAGGTAGTCCCCTGAAATGGTCTTCCAACAGTCTTGAAGGAGTTCCCACAGATACTTAGCACTTGTTGGCCCTTTTGCCTTCACTCTGCGGTCCAGCTCACCCCAAACCATCTCGATTGGGTTCAGGTCCGGTGACTGTGGCGGCCAGGTCATCTGGCGCAGCACCCCATCACTGTCCTTCATGGTCAAATATCCCTTAATTTCAAAGTTTTCCCAATTTTTCGGCTGACTGACTGACCTTCTTTTGATAAAGTAATGATGGCCACTCGTTTTTCTTTACTTAGCTGCTTTTTTCTTGCCATAATACAAATTCTAACAGTCTATTCAGTAGGACTATCAGCTGTGTATCCACCTGACTTCTCCTCAACGCCACTGATGGTCCCAACCCCATTTATAAGACAAGAAATCCCACTTATTAAACCTGACAGGGCACACCTGTGAAGTGAAAACTATTTCAGAGGACTACCTCTTGAAGCTCATCAAGAGAATGCCAAGAGTGTGCAAAGCAGTAATCAAAGCAAAAGGTGTCTACTTTGAAGAACCTAGAATATGACATATTTTCAGTTGTTTAACACTTGTTTGTTATGTATATAATTCCACATGTGTTAATTCATAGTTTTGATGCCTTCAGTGTGAATCTACAATTTTCATAGTCATGAAAATAAAGAAAACTCTTTGAATGAGAAGGTGTGTCCAAACTTTTGGTCTGTACTGTATATATATATATATAAATAAAATAAAAAAGCAGACTGATGTACCAGCCCTGAAAAGGGCTTTTTGGGGTGCTGTCAGGACGCTGTCCTTACAGCAGATGAGTCTGTGGACACAGAACACTGGCCTAGCTAACGCTTTCCCTATTGAATCAGCAGCAGCAGCAATGTCCCTCTGCTCACTGAGAATGCAGATTCCGAATGAATCTAAAATGGATGCTGTCCAGGAGGTGGGAGGGTCTGGGAGGGAGGGTCTGCTGCTGATTGGCTGGAATGTGTCTGCTGACTGTGAGGTACAGGGTCAAAGTTTACTCAATGATGATGTATAGGGGGCGGACCAAACATCGCATATGTTCGCCCGCCGCGGTGAACTCGAACAAGCTATGTTCGCCGGGAACTATTTGCCAGTGAACTATTTGGGCCATCTCTAGTAACCGAGTCATTGCAGCAGATTTCAATGCAAGACACCCTACGAGACCACCCATCTCCCATGCTACAGTGAAACTGGTTCAGTGTTGGATTTGCCAAAATGTCGACGCATGAAATCTATCTCTAATGAAGAAACATCAGTGGCTGTCCTAGCTTCATTCAGCAAGAGCCCACAGCTTAGCACTCGCCGCATGTCACTGAAGAGTGGCATTAGTCGAACATCCCTTCGGCGGATATTAGCTACTCACAAATGGCACCCTTACAAACTCCAGCTACTGCAGCATCTCAACGAGGATGACCCAGATCGGCGCACTGAATTTGCAGAATGGGCAAAACAAAAATTGGAACAGGACCCTCAGTTTACGCAGAAGATTTTGTTCAGTGATGAGGCAAACTTTTATGTGAATGGTGAAGTTAACAAACAAAACCACAGCTATTGGTCTGACACTAACCCACATTGGATAGATCCCTCCAAGACTGTTGGTCATTCATCATCAATAGAAACCTCAAGGCCACTGGATATGTGAAATTGCTACATGATGATGTGTTTCCCTCTTTATGATGTGTTTTTCCAGCAAGATGGTGCACCACCACATTATGGGTGTCAGGTCCGAGCATTCCTAGATGAACAGTTTCCTGGAAAGTGGATTAGTCGTCGTGGGGCAGTTGAATGGCCCCCAAGGTCTCCCTTAGAACTTAGAACTTTATCTTTTGGGTCATCTGAAGGCAATTGTCTATGCTGTGAAGATACGAGATGTGCAGCACCTGAAACTACGGATACTGGAAGCCTGTGCTATCAGTGTGTGAAGAGTGGGAGAAGAGGGTTGCATTGACAATCCAACACAATGGGCAGCACATTGAGCACATTTTATTAGTGGTCAGAAACTTGTAAATAACTCATGAAAGAATAAAGTTACGTTAAAACCAAGCACACCATTGTTTTTCTTGTGGAATTCCCAATAAGTTTGATGTGTCACATGACCCTCTTCCTATTGAAAAAACAAAAGTAGGATTCAAAATGGCCGCCATGGTCACCACCCATCTTGAAAAGTTTCCCCCCTCACATATACTAATATGCCACAAACAGGAAGTTAATATCACCCACCATTCCCATTTTATTAAGGTGTATCTATATAAATGGCCCACCCTGTATATCTTTGCACAAAATGGCTGTATTTCAAATGGTTGTATTTCAACTGCCTAATTCAAACCCCTGTATGTAGAGGTAGTATCTCAGAGGGCCTGAACCTCTGTAGGCCTGAAGTAAATATATCTTTGCACAAAATGGCTGTATTTCAAATGCCTAATTGAAACCCCTGTATGTAGAGGTAGTATCTCAGAGGGCCTGAACCAGTGTAGGCCTGCAGTAAATATATCTTTGCACAAAATGGCTGTATTTCAAATGGCTGTATTTCAAATGCCTAATTCAATCCCCTGTATGTAGAGGTAGTATCTCACAGGGCCTGAACAAGTGTAGGCCTGCAGTAAATATATCTTTGCACAAAATGGCTGTATTTTAAATGCCTAATTCAAACCCGTGTATGTAGAGGTGGTATCTCACAGGGCCTGAACTTCTGTAAGCCTGAAGTAAATATATCTTTGCACAAAATGGCTGTATTTCAAATGGCTGTATTTCAAATGCCTAATTCAAACCCCTGTATGTAGAGGTAGTATCTAACAGGGCCTGAACCTTTGTAGGCCTGAAGTAAATATATCTTTGCACAAAAAGGTTGTATTTCAAATGGCTGTATTTCAAATGCCTAATTCATTCCCCTGTATGTAGAGGTATTATCTCATAGGGCCTAAACCAGTGTAGGCCTGCAGTAAATATATCTTTGCACAAAATAGCTGTATTTCAAATGGCTGTATTTCAAATGCCTAATTCAAACCCCTGTATGTATAGGGGGGATCACACACGCCCTGAACCAGTGTAGGCCTGCAGTAAATATATCTTTGCACAAAAAGGCTGTATTTCAAATGCCTAATTCAAACCCCTGTATGTAGAGGTGGTATCTCATAGGGCCTGAACCTCTATAGGCCTGAAGTAAATATATCTTTGCACAAAAAGGCAGTATTTCAAATGGCTATATTTCAAATGCCTAATTCAAACCCCTGTATGTAGAGGTAGTATATCACAGGGCCTGAACCTCTGTAGGCCTGAAGTAAATATATCTTTGCACAAAATGGCTGTATTTCAAATGGCTGTATTTCAAATGCCTAATTCAAACCCCTGTATGTAGAGGTGCTATCTCACAGGGCCTGAACCTCTGTAGGCCTGAAGTAAATATATCTTTGCACAAAAAGGCTGTATTTCAAATGGCTGTATTTCAAATGCCTAATTCAATCCCCTGTATGTAGAGGTAGTATCTCACAGGGCCTGAACCAGTGTAGGCCTGCAGTAAATATATCTTTGCACAAAATGGCTGTATTTCAAATGCTTAATTCAAACCCCTGTATGTAGAGGTAGTATCTCATAAGGCCTAAACCAGTGTAGGCCTGCAGTAAATATATCTTTGCACAAAATAGCTGGATTTCAAATGGCTGTATTTCAAATGCCTAATTCAAACCCCTGTATGTATAGGAGGGATCACACACGCCCTGAACCAGTGTAGGCCTGCAGTAAATATATCTTTGCACAAAAAGGCTGTATTTCAAATGCATAATTCAAACCTCTGTATGTGGAGGTGGTATCTCATAGGGCCTGAACCTCTATAGGCCTGAAGTAAATATATCTTTGCACAAAAAGGCTGTATTTCAAATGCCTAATTCAAACCTCTGTATGTAGAGGTGGTATCTCATAGGGCCTGAACCTCTATAGGCCTGAAGTAAATATATCTTTGCACAAAAAGGCAGTATTTCAAATGGCTATATTTCAAATGCCTAATTCAAACCCCTGTATGTAGAGGTAGTATATCACAGGGCCTGAACCTCTGTAGGCCTGAAGTAAATATATCTTTGCACAAAATGGCTGTATTTTAAATGGCTGTATTTCAAATGCCTAATTCAAACCCCTGTATGTAAAGGTGCTATCTCACAGGGCCTGAACCTCTGTAGGCCTGAAGTAAATATATCTTTGCACAAAAAGGCTGTATTTCAAATGGCTGTATTTCAAATGCCTAATTCAATCCCCTGTATGTAGAGGTAGTATCTCACAGGGCCTGAACCAGTGTAGGCCTGCAGTAAATATATCTTTGCACAAAATGGCTGTATTTCAAATGCCTTATTCAAACCCCTCTATGTAGAGGTAGTATCTCATATGGCCTAAACCAGTGTAGGCCTGCAGTAAATATATCTTTGCACAAAATAGCTGTATTTCAAATGGCTGTATTTCAAATGCCTAATTCAAACCCCTGTATGTAGAGGTAGTATATCACAGGGCCTGAACCTCTGTAGGCCTGCAGTAAACATATCTTTGCACAAAATGGCTGTATTTAAAATGGCTGTATTTCAAATGCCTAATTCAAACCCCTGTATGTAGAGGTGCTATCTCACAGGGCCTGAACCTCTGTAGGCCTGAAGTAAATATATCTTTGCACAAAAAGGCTGTATTTCAAATGGCTGTATTTCAAATGCCTAATTCAATCCCCTGTATGTAGAGGTAGTATCTCACAGGGCCTGAACCAGTGTAGGCCTGCAGTAAATATATCTTTGCACAAAATGGCTGTATTTCAAATGCCTAATTCGAACCCCTGTATGTAGAGGTAGTATCTCATATGGCCTAAACCAGTGTAGGCCTGCAGTAAATATATTTTTGCACAAAATAGCTGTATTTCAAATGGCTGTATTTCAAATGCCTAATTCAAACCCCTGTATGTAGAGGTGGTATCTCATAGGGCCTGAACCTCTATAGGCCTGAAGTAAATATATCTTTGCACAAAAAGGCTGTATTTCAAATGGCTGTATTTCAAATGCCTAATTCAAACCCCTGTATGTAGAGGTGGTATCTCATAGGGCCTGAACCTCTATAGGCCTGAAGTAAATATATCTTTGCACAAAAAGGCTGTATTTCAAATGGCTGTATTTCAAATGCCTAATTCAAACCCCTGTATGTAGAGGTAGTATCTCAGAAGGACTAAACCTCTTTAGTCCTGAAGTAAATAAATCTTTGCACAAAATGGCTTTATTTCAAATGGCTGTATTTCAAATGCCTAATTCAATCCCCTGTATGTAGAGGTATTATCTCACAGGGCCTGAACCTCTGTATGCCTGAAGTAAATATATCTTTGCACAAAATGGCTGTATTTCAAATGGCTGTATTTCAAATGCCTAATTCAAACCCCTGTATGTAGAGATAGTATCTCACAGGGCCTGAACCTCTGTAGGCCTGAAGTAAATATATCTTTGCACGAAATGGCTGTATTTCAAATGGCTGTATTTCAAATGCCTAATTCAAACACCTGTATGTAGAGGTGGTATCTCATAGGGCCTGAACCTCTGTAGGTATGAATTCAATATTGGTGCACCAAATGGCGGTATTTAAAATCTCTGAATGTAACCCAAATGTATTAAGGGTGTATCTCACAATGACATCTGCATCAAAGGCTACCAACTAAATTTTTTGTGCCCAAATGAGTGTCTGTTTAAAAACTGAATTTGCCAGCAGTATATAAGCCTGTAATTTAACACGTGCTGATGCTGCAAGGCCTGAAAATTGTGTTTTTTGTCAAAAGAGTGTGTTTTTCAAACCCTAGAAAATTATGGGTGTATTTCTACCTTAAATTGCACACTAACTAATACAGATGTTGTAGATTGCCAAAAAAGTCTTTTTTTGCAAACAGAATATGAATGCTGTATATATTAAACTTGAATTTAACACTTGCAGATTTGGAAAAAAACTGTTTTTTGAAAAGAATTGTGTGTTTTCAAAACCCCAGAAAATGATGGGTGTATTTCTACTTTAAATTGCACACTGACTAATCCAGATGTTGTAGATTGCCCAAAAAGTCTTTTTTTGCTAACAGAATATGAAAGCTGTATATATTAAACTTGAATTTAACACTTGCAGATTTGGAAAATACCGTTTTTTGAAAAAAAATAGTGTGTTTTTAAAACCCCAGAAAATGATGGGTGTATTTCTACCTTAAATTGCACAATGACTAATCCAGATGTTGTAGTTTGCCCAAAAAAAAATGGTGATTTGCAATGTCCCAAAAGCTCAGATGCAGTGCTGGTGCACTGAGCATGCATAAAATGGCCGCCGCCGCCGCCACCACCCACCTAACTAACAGAATTCTAAAAGTTTGTATTTTTTGGTCAATGAGCTCAGGGCAGGGTAAAACGATAGTGCCCTGCACCCACACAACTATTTGTCTGTAGATTGCTGAGTTTGATTCTCTCCTATTCTCTCCCTGAAATCACAAGTCCAGCAGCATCCTTTCCCTACACTTGTAACAGCAAAGTGACGTGCAGCGCTATGTGACTCAAGCTTTATAGAGCCTGGGTCACATGCTGCTCTGGCCAATCACAGCCATGCCATTAGTAGGCATGGCTGTGATGGCCTCTTGGGGCAAGTAGTATGACGCTTGTTGATTGGCTGCTGTGCAGCCATTCAAAAAGCGCCAAGAAACCGCCGAACACCGAACCCGAACTTTTACGGAAATGTTCGGGTTCGGGTCCGGGGTCCAAAAATCCTAAAGTTCGGTACGGACCCGAACTTTACAGTTTGGGTTCGCTCAACCATAGTAATGAAATCTCTGCAAATGGAAGGGTGGCTTTATCCTGTATTCCCTTCCCTGCACCAAAGTCAAAATATAAGGCTTATAGCACAATCACTATGGTGACTATGGGTAGCAAAAACGCTCTAAGGTTGAGGCGCCATACCTTAGGCAAAGGCACAGAAGGGGAGGTATTAGCTTCTCCATGCACTTCTGGCAGTCACAGCAAGAGGGTATAATAATCCCATGAAACTCCTGGAAGACCCCTCGGGATAGGAGCAATCCTGAACAAATAACAAACGGGAAGGAGGGGTCAAAAACTCCTCTAACCATTCCCGTATAGTTACTGGACCTGCCGGGAATTATCATTTGATGTTTACCATTTACCCTGGGTACCTATAGGCATACAACACTGGGTGTAGGCCATTAGTATTAAGCGTCCAGATAGGCAGTCAGTTTTAATGGGGGAGAAAACAAGAGCTGTAA
The DNA here is from genome assembly GCF_905171765.1 of Bufo bufo. Classification (NCBI taxonomy): domain Eukaryota; kingdom Metazoa; phylum Chordata; class Amphibia; order Anura; family Bufonidae; genus Bufo; species Bufo bufo. Next base: position 78,267,835 of record NC_053395.1, on the reverse strand, counting down.
AGCCAGGCACACAAAAGTAAGGTGCTACATATCTGGCTAAGGGCAAAAGTTAGTGCAGTTTCACAATAAGTGCATGCCATTGCTGCCACCTTGTCATGACCCAGGTTGTATTCGAACCAGGATCTTCCTGGTCGCTTAAACCATAGCCTTACCTGTTGTGCTACAGAAGAGATCTAGACTTTGGGAATGTCCTTACTGTGTTCAACACTACATCATACTCTCTAGCTCCACCTGCTGCCAGCTGTGGACAATTCTCAATCTGGACAGCCTTTAAATAGGAAGTGAGGACATCACTCAGTGCCCGTTTATTTGGATTTCTTCCCTGGGTGTTTTGACTTCAGTGATCTTCCTTGTATTGAACTCCTGCCTGATATCCCGACTATTCTACAGCCTGCTGATTTTGTACCTTGCTGCCAGATCGTGAATGACCTTAGCCTGCCTGACTCTTCTCCGGATTTTGATTGTGAACTATTTGCCTGACGACGCTTTGCCTGGATCTCAAGCACACTACTTCCACTTCGGACACTACCTTTTACAGGTACCTTACATAATAAACGGGCCACAATGGCAGTGGACCCTGCTGAGATTGTTAAGGCGATTACACGTCAGGGACAATTGATCGGAGCTCATGAACAGCATCTTTCTTCCCTGGACGCCAAGTTAGATGAACTTTGCACCATGCTCAAATCTTGTTTGCCTGGTTCCTCTGCAACGGTTCAGACTCCGGATCCTACTCCTGCTACGGTCCAACCCGCCTCTTCTGTACCACCAAAACTTCCCTTGCCTGACAAGTTTGGTGGTGATACTGAGGACTGCAGAGGCTTTTTAAATGTTTGCCGTTTGCATTTCCGCAACAACCCTGCGACTTTTAGCACTTCGTCTGCCAAAGTGACTTTTGTAATTTCCTTGTTAAAGGGGAAGGCCCTGGCCTGGGTCTCTCCTTATTTTGAACGCAACGATCCTGTACTCCAAGATGCTGAAAAATTTCTGGCCTCTCTCCAGATTGTATTTGACAAGCCAGGTAGAGTTTCTGCAGCTGAGTACTCCTCTTGGACATACAACAAGACACCAGATCTGTGGCACAGTATGCTATTGAGTTCCGTACCCTTGCTGCTGAAACAAATTGGGACTCAAGGGCATTACGTGCAGCCTTCCGAAAAGGTCTTACGGATCGCATCAAGGACGAATTAGTCTATAAAGATCTCCCAGAAGACCTTGAGAAATTCATAGAGCTGTGTGTTCGTCTGGATGTCCGGTACCATGAAAGGTGCCAAGAGAGACTTAGAACCCGCAAGTTTCCTAGGCCAGTTTACCGTTTGGCCCCTAACTTCCAAGCACCACCTCAGCCAGAACCTGAAACCTCTGTTGAACCCCAGACACCTGTGGAACCCATGGAGGTGAGCCGTCTCCACCTAACTGAGTCAGAGAAACAAAGGAGGCGTTCATTGGGCCTATGCCTGTACTGCGGACTTAAAGGACATTTGGTATCTGTCTGCCCCTCCCGTCCAGTAAAAGGCAGGGTCTAACCAGTGTTGGAGGAGCTGGCTTAGACCTTACAGGTAGATCCTCCAAGACCAAGATTACTGTTCCGGCTACTATCCATTTATCTTCTAAGCTTGTTTTCTGTGAGGCTTTTGTGGATTCCGGAGCTGCGGGTATATTCTTGGACTACACTTTTGCAAGAAAGAACAACATCCCGTTTGTTCCTAAGTCTAGACCCCTGAGCATTACCACCCTGAATGGACAACCCTTGGGAGATGGTATTGTGAAATTCGAGACTACGACAATCACCCTGCAGGTAGGCCTCCTCCACAAAGAGGAAGTTGTCTTGTCTCTTATTGATTCTCCGCTTCTGCCTATCATCCTTGGTTACCCATGGTTACAACTTCACAACCCCTCTTTTGATTGGGAAAATGGAGAACTAACCTCCTGGGGATCGTCCTGTCGCCTTCGCTGTTTGTCTCAACCCAAAAGACTTTCTGCTTGCATGTTGGCTCCTGTGACTATCCCACCTACCTTGCCTCGTGAATACCATGACTTTGCAGACGTATTTTGCAAACAAAAGGCAGAGGTGTTACCCCCACATCGTCCTTTTGACTGTACAATTAAATTGATTCCCGGAGCACCTCTTCCCACTTCGGACACTACCTCTGCCCGAACAAAACTCTATGGAGGAATACGTAAGAGACAACTTGGAAAGAGGTTTTATCCGACCCTCTTCTTCTCCAGTAGGGGCAGGTTTCTTCTTCGTTGAAAAGAAAGATGGGGGCCTTCGACCATGCATAGACTATCGGGGGTTAAATCAAATCACCGTAAAGGACTCCTACCCTTTGCCACTCATTCTTGAACTATTTGATCTACTTAAGGGGGCTGTTATATTCTCCAAGCTAGACCTACGAGGGGCTTATAACCTGATTCGAATTAATGAGGGGGACGAGTGGAAGACAGCATTCAACACTCGTAATGGACACTTTGAATATTTGGTCATGCCATTTGGCTTGTGTAACGCACCTGCTGTCTTTCAACGTTTCATGAATGAAATTTTTCATGATTTCAGCAACCGTTTTGTGATCATCTACTTGGACGACATTTTAATCTTTTCCAAGACTCTTCCAGAGCACATCTCGCATGTGAAACAGGTATTACAACGGCTTAGAGAAAACCATCTTTATGCAAAGATCGAGAAATGCAGTTTCCATCAAAGCTGTATTCCTTTCCTTGGGTACATCATAAGTGCTGACGGTTTCCAAATGGACCCTCAAAAACTTTCCGCTGTCTTGCAATGGCCCCAACCGACCACTTTAAGAGGACTCCAAAGCTTTTTAGGATTTGCAAATTACTACAGACGCTTCATTAAGAGTTTTGCCCCCATTGCGGCACCCCTTACTGCCATGACTAAGAAGGGTACAAATTGCAAGGCGTGGTCTTCAGAAGCAAAATCAGCTTTCCAGCGATTAAAGGACATGTTCAGTAAAGCTCCAATTCTTCAGCATCCAAATCCTGACCTCCAGTACATTGTTGAGGTTGATGCCTCTGAGGTTGGAGCAGGTGCCGTACTCTCCCAGAGACAGCCAAAGTCTGGTAGAATCCATCCAGTAGCTTTTTTCTCTAGAAAGTTTTCTCCAGCAGAGATGAATTATGATGTTGGGAATCGAGAACTACTGGCCATCAAATTGGCATTGTCTGAATGGCGACATCTTCTGGAAGGGGCTTCCAAACCTTTTACTATCCTCACTGACCATAAAAACCTACTGTATCTTCAGACTGCTAGACGTCTGAACTCACGTCAGGCTCGATGGGCTCTGTTTTTCTCCTGTTTTAATTTTGTCCTTTCTTACGTTCCAGGGCATAGAAACAAAAAAGCCGATGCTCTTTCCAGACAGTTCGCTTCCTCTGAAGAAGATCAACCAGCCGAGCAGTATATAATCCCACCTCACAAAATTGTCGCACAGATCTCTACGGCCCTTTCCCAACAGCTACAAGAAACCCAGAATCGTGTTCCCCAGGGCTTGAAGATACCACCAGGTCGCCTGTACGTAGCCCCTAGTCTCAGAAAACCTATAATCCTCTGGGCACATAATGGCGTGTTATCCGGTCATCCTGGTGTCACCATCACTCTTAAGACCTTGCAGCGTCATGTCTGGTGGCCTCGTATGAAAAAGGATGTTACTGACTATGTGGCTGCCTGCCCAACTTGTGCTGCTAATAAAGTACCCCGCACATTACCTGCTGGACTGTTACATCCACTTCCGGCACCTCGCCAGCCTTGGACCCATTTGACCATGGACTTCATTGTAGACTTACCCAAGTCCGAGGGCATGACTGCTATATGGGTCACAGTGGATCGCTTTTCCAAAATGTCTCATTTTGTGCCGATTCCGGGATTACCTACAGCGAAAGCACTGTCCACTCTTTTCCTTTCCCATATTGTAAGACATCATGGCATACCTACCAATGTCATCTCAGACCGCGGATCCCAGTTCATTTCCCGATTCTGGAGAGCGTTCTGCAAGAAACTGGGAGTAACGCTCTCACTCTCTACCTCACATCACCCTCAAACTGATGGTCAAACCGAACGCATGAACCAGACCCTAGAAACCTACCTTCGACATTATGTCAATGCCTTACACTCCAACTGGTCTGAGTATTCGCCTTTAGCTGAGTTCGCCCTAAATTCCCGTTGGCACAGTGCTCTTCATACCACACCATTCTACGCAGCCCTAGGCTATCACCCTCAGACTTTTCCCCTACTTCAGCCTTCTTCTGGTGTACCAGCAGCAGATCAGCGGGTGAAAAATATTCTACTACATTGGAAGAAGATTCGTTTATTACTACGGAAATCAGCAGGCAAGTACAGGCTTTTTTCCAACAGACGAAGACGCCATATACCTCCATATGTGGTGGGGGACAGAGTTTGGCTATCAACCAAGTATGTGAGACTGAAACAACCTTCTACCAAATTGGGCCCTCGATTCATTGGTCCTTACAGGATCATTGCTCGAGTTGGACCAGTTTCCTATCGCTTAAGATTACCTTCTTCTCTCCGGATACATCCCGTGTTCCACGTTTCACTCCTCAAAAAAGCTATTTTCAACCGCTACTCCAGATCACAACAGCTACCTCCTCCTGTTCTTGTTGATGGACAAAATGAGTTTGAAGTCTCCAAGATTCTTGATTCCAGAAGACAGGGCCGTGGCCTTCGGTATCTGGTTCATTGGAAGGGGTATCCTGTCACAGACCGCTCCTGGGTTCCAGCCAAAGATCTGCATGCCCCTTCTCTTATACGAGACTTCCATACCTCGTTTCCCACTAAGCCCCGTTTCCCACTATGACCCGGGTTGTATTCGAACCGGGATCTTCCTGGTCTCTTAAACCATAGCCTTACCTGTTGTGCTACAGAAGAGATCTAGACTTTGGGAATGTCCTTACTGTGTTCAACACTACATCATACTCTCTAGCTCCACCTGCTGCCAGCTGTGGACAATTCTCAATCTGGACAGCCTTTAAATAGGAAGTGAGGACATCACTCAGTGCCCGTTTATTTGGATTTCTTCCCTGGGTGTTTTGACTTCAGTGATCTTCCTTGTATTGAACTCCTGCCTGATATCCCGACTATTCTACAGCCTGCTGATTTTGTACCTTGCCGCCAGATCGTGAATGACCTTAGCCTGCCTGACTCTTCTCCGGATTTTGATTGTGAACTATTTGCCTGACGACGCTTTGCCTGGATCTCAAGCACACTACTTCCACTTTGGACACTACCTTTTACAGGTACCTTACACACCTGCTGGTGAACATGAAAAATTACAACAATAATTTACATTCAACATGGTTTATGAACATTTGTGAATGACATAATGTAAAATCATATCAGATGACAAGGTAAAGCTCTTAACAGATTGTAGAGGGGTAGAAGAGTTTAGTAACACAACTCTGGGGTATTACACAAACATTTTCACAGACTCAAAGTTGGAGTTGAGTTGGAGGCGGCAGGTGGTGGAAAGGGCAGAATCCAAGGTCACTCCAAGGCAGCGGACTTGGTTGACCGGGAAAAGTGTGCAGCCATTGGTTGAGCAAGATGGGGGAAAGATGATGAATTCTGTTTTATCCATGTTAAGTTTTAGAAAGCGAGAGGAGAAGGAGGATATGGAAAATAGGCATTGTGGGATTCTGGATAGTAGGGTGGTGATGTCAGGACAATAGATGCAAGCATTACATATAAACTTTGCCCTCAGCCAGGGTGGTCGCCAGGGTGGTCTCAGTCAGGCACTCTTCCTCCCTAACCCTAATGCCTGAAATGCCCATTCCTTATATAACACAATCCTTCTACCACCCCCCTAACCTTTCTAAAACAGAATATAAAAAAGGTTAACTAATAGAAATGAAAGCCTTTTCCATCTAATGCCAAGATAACCAAGCACAACTTATCCATGTTAACCACAGAAATTAAATCAATAACCTTTCTAATGATGGCTGAGGCTTGTCTGAATGGGACAAATACCACTTGTTCATGTCCAATTAAAGGGTGTCTGTCAGCAGATTTGTACCTATTGTGGGGATTCGCTCTGGTAGTTTGGATTAGCGGGTGCAGCACAGAGGCAAAGTACAAGTTCTTGGTTCAAAACATCAGTGTTTATTCACACTTGAAAGCAAAACAAAAACGCAAGTTGCTTGGTGATCGTTCACACACATGAAACATTCATATACAAACAGTCACCTTTTCCACTGGGTGTTACTTCACATCCTGTTGGAAGTTCTGTTTTGTCAAGTCCACAGACAGGCGTTAAGTGGCCTGTTTGCCCTCACAAGGGTCTGAACCCTCCAGCCACGGATCCTAACACAGCCCTCAGATCACAGCACACAGACCTCCTGAGCTACACTGTCAGACGGAGCTAATACTCCCCACCTGGCAGTGCTGGCTGGTTTTTATGCCTGAAAAAACCCAGCCTGGAACATGTGGAGTAGTCACCCACCCAACACTTTGACTACTCCCAGTAAGAACTGTCCCAGATCAGCTATTACAGCCATACTAAGTATCAAGTTGTCAAACAGCAACTGCTTATGACACATAAAAACCGGCTCTTACTCCACCGAGGCCAGGAACCTCGATGACATGTACCTATCATCCACAATGGTTTCTTGTACCTTCTTACATACCTCCCCCTTTGTTCAACCCTGAGGGGGTGAACATATGCCATACAGTATACTCGGGACAGGGCATCCACGTTTCCCTGCAACCAGCCTGCCCTGTATTCTACGGAGAACTTAAACCTTTGTAAGGACAAGAACCACCTTGTGACTCGGGCATTTATCTCTTTGTCCTGGCTCATTCACTTGGGAGGGGAGTAGTCAGTCACCAGGCGGAATGTTTTCCCCAACAAATAATAGAGGAGAGACTCGAGTGCCCACTTGATAGCCAGACACTCTCTCTCCACTATACTGTACCTGTTCTTGGCTAGGGTGAGCTTGTGGCTTAGGAAGACAACGGGATGCTCCTCCCCGTTGACTTCCTGAGAATGTACAGCACCGAGGCCTACTTCGGAGGCGTCTGTCTGTACTATAAATTCCCGCTTGAAGTCGGGCATCACCAAAACCGGGGACCCACACAGGGCCGACTTCAAAGCGGAGAAAGCCTCTTCCCCCAGTCATTCCAGTGAACCATCACTGACTTGCATCCCTTCAATAACACTGTCAATGGCACGGCTACAGTAGCAAAGTGGGGAATACATCTCATGTAATAGCCTATCATTCCTAGGAATTACTTCACTTGTTTAGTGGTGACAGGTCTGGGCCAATTTCTTATTGCCTCTATTTTGTTTACTTGTGGTTTGATCACTCCGCACCCAATAAAATACCCCAGGTATTTTGTCTCCTCTAACCCTATTGAGCATTTTTTGGGGTTAGCGGTTAGTCCAGCTTTTCGAAGGAAGTCGACTAGGGTTAAGCGAACCCGAACTGTACCGAACTTTAGGATTTTTGGACCCAGGACCTGAACCCGAACATTTCAGTAAAAGTTCGGGTTCGGTGTTCGGCGATTTCTTGGCGCTTTTTGAAAGGCTGCAGAGCAGCTAATCAACAAGCGTTTAACTCTGTGCCCTTAGAAGCTATCACAGCCTACTAATGGCATGGCTGTGATTGGCCAGTGCAGCATGTGACCCAGCCTCTATATAAGCTGGATTCACGTAGCGCTGCACGTCACTCTGCTTACTAGTTTAGGGAGAGAATGCTGCTGCTGTGAGAGAGAAAATAGGAAAGAATATTTAATCAGAAGTGCTTGTGAACTCAGCGATCTACATAGATTTAGTTTTGTGGGTGCAGTGTACAATATTTTTACCCTGCCCTGACACAGAAAAATAACTTTTATCTGTCTGTGACACAGAAAAAATTACTTTTATCTGTCTGTTAGTTAGGTGGGCGACGGCGGCCATTTTATGCAAGCTCAGTGCACCAGCACTGCATATGTGCTTTTGTGACATTGAAATCCAAGCTTAAAATACTGCAATAATAATCTGGTTTTAAAAAAACACCAATTTTTGGCAATATCCTACATCTGGTGCCTTTGCAGCATTAGTCAGTGTGTAATTTAAGCTATAAATACAGCTATAATTTTCTGGGTTTTAAAAAACTAAATTTTTGGGCAAAATACTCAATTTTACAGCCCTTGCTGCATCTGTACGTGTGATATTCAAGCGTTATATAATGCTGTCATATTCTGTTGTTAAAAAAACACCCATTTTGGGCAAAATACTTAATATTGCAGCCTTTGCTGAATCTGTAAATGTAAAAAACAAGCTTGAAATATTTCAATAATTTTCTGGCTTTTAAAAAACACCAATTTTTGGCAATAACGTCCATCTTGGGCCTCTGCCGCATTAGTCAATGTGCAATTTAAGCAAGAAATACAGCTATAATTTTCTGGGTTTTAAAAAACACCCTTTTTGGGTAAAATACTAATTTTTACAGCCCTTGCTGCATCTGTAAGTGTGAAGTTCAGGTGTTATAGAAACATAGAATTTGTCGGCAGATAAGAACCATTTGGCCCATCTAGTTTGCCCAATATACTGAGTACTATGGATAGCTCCTGGCCCTATCTTATATGAAGGATGGCCTTATGCCTATCCCATGCATGCTTAAACTCCTTCACTGTATTTGCAGCTACCACTTCTGCAGGTAGGCTATTCCATGCATCCACTACTCTCTCAGTAAAGTAAAACTTCCTGATATTACTTTTAAACCTTTGCCCCTCTAATTTAAAACTATGTCCTCTTGTAGCAGTTTTTCTTCTTTTAAATATTCTCTCCTCTTTTACCTTCTTGATTCCCATTATGTATTTAAAAGTTTCTATCATATCCCCTCTGTCTCGTCTTTCTTCCAAGCTATACATGTTAAGGTCCTTTAATCTTTACTGGTAAGTTTTATCCTGCAATCCATGGTACCAGTTTAGTAGCTCTTCTCTGAACTCTCTCCAAAGTATCAATATCCTTCTGGAGATATGGTCTCCAGTACTGAGCACAATATTCCAAATGAGGTCTCACTACTGCTCTGTAGAGCGGCATGAGCACCTCCCTCTTTCTACTGGTAATGCCTCTCCCTATACACTGCTGTCATATTCTATTAGTAAAAAAAACACTCATTTTGGGCAAAATACTTGATTTGCGGCCTTGGCTGCATCTGTCAGTGTGAAATTCAAGCGTTATATAGTGCTGTCATATTCTGTTAGTAAAAAAAACACCCATTTTCGGCAAAATACTTAATTTGCGGCCTTGTCTGCAATTTTCCAGCTTTTAAAAAACACAAATTTTTGGCAATACCCTCCATATGGGGCCTCTGCCGCATTAGTCAAAATAAACAATTTTACAGCACTTGCTGCATCCGTACATGTGAAATTCAAGCGTTATATACTGCTGTCATATTCTGTTATTCAAAAAACACCTATTTTGGGCAAAATACTTAATTTGTGGCCTTGTCTGCATCTGTCAGTGTGAAATTCAAGCGCTATATACTGCTGTCATATTCTGTTGTTAAAAAAACAAATGACTTAATATTGCAGACTTTGCTGCATCTGTTATTGTTAAAATATAACAAAATAGCAAAGACAGGTGCACGCTGCGGTCTTACTAAACCCTCAAACTGATTTTAAAATTGAGAGATTAGTCAACATGTCCTACGGTGTAGAACATGTCTAAGCCCGGGCACCACGCCAAGGTTTCTCAAGTAGCCCGGGACCTAACACTCTCCTAACTGGGCCGTATGGGCAATACCAGGAGCCAGTGGGCAAATTACAGGAGCATGAGGCCGACTCACAAACAACTCACCAGTTACCTCCAGCATGAGGCAACTGGTGAGTTGTTTGTGAGTCGGCCTCATGCTCCTGTAGTTTGCCCACTGGCTCCTGGTATTGCCCATACGGCCCAGTTAGGAGATCGTTAGGTCCCGGGCTACTTGAGAAACCTTGGCGTGGTGCCCGGGCTTAGACATGTTCTACACCGTAGGACATGTTGACTAATCTCTCAATTTTAAAATCAGTTTGAGGGTTTAGTAAGACCGCAGCGTGCACCTGTCTTTGCTATTTTGTTATATTGTTATATTGATTCTGACATCCACACAATTGCTACCTTGTGTGGGATGTCTATTGTGGTACTTGTGGTTCGCTGCGGGCATCCTCCACCGTATGCATTTTTGCTGGGGATCGCCATTAGCAACGGGCCACAAGTGCAGGATTTGCTCCCCTATATATATGCACGACTGCATGTGGGTTTGAGCACCTCCTGCTAATACCACGCTAGTCTTTTCAGTTTGTATATATAGAGATTTCTGGAGGGGTATAAACTCCAATTTAAATGTGCCTGTTTTCCATCTACAGGCCACATTTAGGTGCACCAGTGAGGCCTAGGACATATCAGCCAGTCTTGAGTGGGACTCGCAGACTCCTCCCTCCTCCCATTGCAAGCATGGTTACATGCTGGAGGTAACTGGTGAGTTGTTTGTGAGTTTGCCTCATGCTCCTGTAATTTGCCCACTGGCTCCTGGTATTGCCCATACGGCCCAGTTAGGAGAGTGTTAGGTCCCGGGCTACTTGAGAAACCTTGGCGTGGTGCCCGGGCTTAGACATGTTCTACACCGTAGGACATGTTGACTAATCTCTCAATTTTAAAATCAGTTTGAGGGTTTAGTAAGACCGCAGCGTGCACCTGTCTTTGCTATTTTGTTATATTGTTATATTGATTCTGACATCCACACAATTGCTACCTTGTGTGGGATATCTATTGTGGTACTTGTGGTTCGCTGCGGACATCCTCCACCGTATGCATTTTTGCTGGGGATCACCATTAGCAACGGGCCACAAGTGCAGGATTTGCTCCCCTATATATATGCACGACTGCATGTGGGTTTGATCACCTCCTGCTAATACCACGCTAGTCTTTTCTGTTATTGTTAAAACAAGCTTGAAATATTAAAAAAAAATTCTGGCTTTGAAAAAACACCCATTTCTGGCAATAACCTCCATCTTGGGCCTCTGCCGCATTAGTCAGTGTGCAATTTAAGCTAAAAATACAGCTATAATTTTCTGGGTTTTAAAAAACACTTTTTTTGGTCAAAATACTCAATTTTACAGCCCTTGTTGCATCTGTACGTGTGAAATTCAAGCGTTATATAATGCTGTCATATTCTGTTAGTAAAAAAACACCCATTTCCGGCAAAATACTTAATATTGCATTGTTTGCTGCATCTGTGATTGTTAAAAACAAGCTTGAAATACTTCAATAATTTTCTGGCTTTAAAAAAACACCAATTTTTGGCAATACCCTCCATTTGGGGCCTCTGCCACATTAGTCAGTGTGCAATTTAAGCTAGAAATACAGCTATAATTTTCTGGGTTTTAAAAAAGACCCTTTTTGAGCAAAATACTTAAGTTAGGGCCTTAAATGCATTTGTCAGTGTGAAAGCGTTATATACTGCTGTCATATTCTGTTATTAAAAAAAACACTGTTTTTTGGCAAAGTACTTAATATTGCAGCCTTTGCTGCATCTGTTATTGTTAAAACAAGCTTTAAATACTATCATAATTTTCTTGTTTTTTAAAAAACACCAGTTTTTTGCAATACCCTCCATCTGGGGCCTCTACCGCATTAGTCATTGAGCAATTTAAGCTAGAAATACAGCTATAATTTTCTGGGTTTTAAAAAACACCCTTTTTGGTAAATACACAATTTTAAAGCCCTTGCTGCATCTGTGTGTGTGAAATATAAGGGTTATATACAGCTGTCATATTCTGTTATTCAAAAAACACCCATTTTGGGCAAAAAACTTAATATTGCATCCTTTTCTGCATCTGTAAATTGTTAAAAGCAAGCTTAAAAATACTTCAATAATTTTCTGGCTTTGAAAAAACACACATTTTTGGCAATACCCTCCATCTTGGGCCTCTGCCGCATTAGTCAGTGTGCAATTTCAACTAGAAATACAGCTATAATTTTTGAAATTTAAAAAAAGACCCTTTATGTGCAAAATACTAAATTTTACAGCCTTTGTTGCATCTGTACATGTGAAATTCAAGCGTTATATACTGCTGTCATACTCTGTTAGTAAAAAACACCCATTTTCGGCAAAATACTTAATTTGCGGCCTTGTCTGCATTTTTCAGTGTGAAATTCAAGCGTTATATACTGCTGTCATATTCTGTTATTAAAAAAACACCCTTTTCAGGCAAAGTACTTAATATTGCAGCCTTTGCTGCATCTGTTATTGTTAAAACAAGCTTGAAATACTTTAATAATTTTCTGGTTTTGAAAAAACACAAATTTTTGGCAATACCCTCCATCTGGGGCCTCTGCCGCATTAGTCAGTGTGCAATTTAAGCTAGAAATACAGCTTTAAATTTCTGTGTTTTAAAAAACACCCTTTTTGGGCAAAATAAACAATTTTACAGCCCTAGCTGCATCTGCACGTGTGAAATATAAGCGTTATATACTGCTGTCATATTCTGTTATTCAAAAATCATCCATTTTGGGCAAAATTCTTAATTTGCAGCCTTGTCTGCATTTGTCAGTGTGAAATTCAAGCATTATATACTGCTGTCATATTCTGTTAGTAAAAAAACACCCATTTTCGGCAAAATACTTAATTTGCGGCCTTGTCTGCATTTGTCAGGGTGAAATTCAAGCGTTATATACTGCTGTCATATTCTGTTATTAAAAAACACCCTTTTTGGGCAAAGTACTTAATATTGCAGCCTTTGCTGCATCTGTTATTGTTAAAACAAGCTTTAAATACTTTAATAATTTTCTGGGTTTTAAAAAACACCTATTTTTGCAATACCCTCCATCTGGGGCCTCTACCGCATTAGTCATTGAGCAATTTAAGCTAGAAATACAGCTATAATCTTTTAGGTTTTAAAAAAAAACCTTTTTAGGCAAAATAATAAATTTTACAGCCGTAGCTGCATCTGTACGTGTGAAATATAAGCGTTATATACTGCTGTCATATTCTGTTATTCAAAAAACACCCATTTTGGGCAAAATTCGTAATTTGCGGCCTTGTCTGCATCTGTCAATGTGAAATTCAAGCGTTATATACTGCTGTCATATTCTGTTGTTAAAAAAACAAATTACTTAATATTGCAGACTTTGCTGCATCTGTTATTGTTAAAACAAGCTTGAAATACTTCAAAATTTTTCTGGCTTTGAAAAAACACCCATTTTTGGCAAAAACCTCCATCTAGGGCCTCTGCCGCATTAGTCAAAATAAACAATTTTACAGCCCTTGCTGCATCTGTCAGTGTGAAATTCAAGCGTTATATACTTCTGTCATATTCTGTTAAAAAAAAAACACCCATTTTGGGCAAATGACTTAATATTGCAGCCTTTGCTGCATCTGTGATTGTTATAAACAAGCTTGAAATACTTCAAAAATTTTCTGGCTTTGGGGGGCGGAGCCAGCGCCGGTCTGAGATGGCCGCTTGTTCCTGAGCTCTGCTCTACAGACCGTCTAATGCACTAGCTATCTTTAGCAAATCGCTTGAAAAATGGTAAAAATCGGGAACCCTAAAGCCGGGGAGCACCCCAGCACTAATAAAAATCAAGTTGCAGGGGGAGATATGGACAAGTTCCGGAAGAAAGCGGCCGCTTCATATGTGGCTCGCGATTCTAAAATGGCGCCCGCTCAGTCTCAGAAAGCCAGATCGGATGAGGAGAGCGATGGTGAAGAACCGCAAGGTAAGGGGGCCCTCCCGATTACCAGGAATTACTTAAAGAACACCCTGGGTAAAGCCCTCGAACCCCTCCTGAGCGAATTTGCCGCCATGCACCAGGATATGCGCCACATAGGGGACAGAGTTGAAGCCCTAGAGAACCAACAGGCCCAGATAACGGATCACCAGAGGGCCACTTCCAACTCACTCCAGAAATGTGGGTCCTACCTGAACCAACTTCAGAACGCCGTTGAAGATCAAGAAAATAGAGGACGCAGAAACAAGTTGCGTATAAGAGGGATCCCTGAGGCAGTGCTTCCTGGTGACATCCCGGCTGCAGTTATCTCCCTTTGCTCCTCACTTCTGGGCCCAGAATTTGCCCTAGAGATTGTTCTGGAAAGGGCACACAGAGCACTGTGTCCTAAACCTAAAGCGGAGGAACCCCCAAGGGACATAATATGTAAGTTTCTAAACTTCCAAGTAAAATCTGCTGTTCAAGTAGCTGCTAGAAACAGACAAGACATACTATTTGAAGGCGCCCAAATCTCAATCTATCAAGATTTAGCCCCCTCCACTTTAAGGAAACGCAAATTTCTCAAGCCCTTGACGGAATGGCTAAGGGCGAACAGGATCCTTTACAAATGGAACTTTCCCTTTGGACTTTCCTTTCTACAAGGAGGCCGTCGCATGAATATCACCACTTTTGCTGATTTAGAAGCGGTATGTGACCATCTACAAATTCCTCCCATGCAGATCGAAAATTGGGATTTATTCCAAGATCTCGGTGCTCTACCTGAAGTCCCTACGATGGAGGCCTTCACCTTACAGCATACTCCAAAGATCCACAAAGCGGGGAGGAGAGGTCGGCAATTAACACCCAAGAGACTGTCTTAAGATTAACCCCTGGATCTATCTTACTACAAGTCTCTCACACAGAGGCGTTATTTTTCCTTTTCTTTTTCTGGACTCACTTGGATCTATCCAGATAATCAGCTTTTTCCTTATATAGGGACTTTGGCAAAAGTTTGCCTAGTTAGCTTTATTTACTGCTAGTGGATCCGGGTCTGAGTCCAGCTTGATAGGATACTGCCTCTGTACCTAATATTCCATGTTTCTTTTGTCTGACTCCTTTCCCCCCCTCCCCCTTTACTTTTCCCTTCTTAATTTTCCTTGAGGAGGGCTCAGCCAGTTCCTCCTGCTCACTGAAATCCCGATGATAGCTTAAACTAACATAAGATAATTCTCAGATTGCAATTTTATGTGCAAAACGGTTTGTTAACCGGTCTTTGACCAACCTTTCCCCCATGCTTTACACTAGTGGGTCACCCCACAGACTAGGTTATCTCTTGGTTTTCTGTTTTGTTCTTAATTTTTCCCCTTTCCCTTTGTTTAGTTCTAGGTACCTGACACACAATTATCTGACTCTCCTGAGGTAAAGACAAGACCCGAGGGACCCGGCTTCTCTCCTGGACGGGGTGGAGATACCCAAAACCGTGAGTGTCCTCTCCCGGGGACTAGCACACCTTGCACCCTTCCAGCCACAATAACCCTTGCTCATGGCTGATATCCACATAGCCTCTTACAATGTAAAGGGATTCAATTCACCCTCCAAAAGAAGTCAGATCTTCACTATCCTACGCAGGGAGGGCTCGGATGTGCTGTTTCTCCAGGAGACGCATTTCAGGTTCAACCATTATCCTAACATAGAATTTTCTCACTACCCACTCTGGTTCCATTGTGGGGGTGCTCTGCCTCGTCCGGGGGAGTAAGCATAGGATTCAAGAGGAAAGTTCCTTTTAAATACATTGACCATATACAAGACCCTGAGGGTAGATTTATCATGGTTAAAGGGAATATAGGGATTCAGAAATATACCTTTATAAACCTATACGCCCCTAACACCAAACAGGCTAGTTGGCTTTCTTCCATATCCCCAACGATCACGTCTTTCAAAGAAGGTATTGTTGTAATGGGTGGGGATCTTAATATAGCTCTTAACCCCCAAATAGATTCATCAGCACGCAAAACCTCCCACTCAAAACGCTCCTTAAAATTCATTAGAAACACTCTCTGGGATCTCCACTTAATAGACGTTTGGCGTACTCATAACCCTAGCACTCTAGACTATACATTTTATTCCCATGTACACAATAATTATCACCGTATAGATTACCTTTTTATCTCAAAAGAACACCTTCAATTATGCCCGATGGCCAAAATTGGATCTATACATCTGTCTGACCATGCCCCAATTTTTATAAAGGTATCCTCCCCTACTCGCAAACCTAAAAACTTTAATTGGAGACTAAATGAATTCATCCTCGGGAACCCAGACTCCATAAAGAAAATTGCGTCACTACTGGAAGAATACTTTAATCTAAACTCTCTACCAGAACTCTCACCCCAAACCATTTGGGATGCTCACAAACCCTTTATCAGGGGTGAGTTCATCAGCCTAGGTTCACACTTAAAAAAAAACAGAGAAAGTAACATTAATAATCTTCTCTCCAAGATAAACAAGTTAGAATCTACCCATAAAAGTACCCTCTGAATCCCAACTTCAAGAGCTCTCCAAAGCAAGAGCTGAATTAAAAGCTTTAATGCACAACAATTCGGCTAAGTACTACCTCAATTCCCAATACAAGTTCTTTGCGCACGGGGATAAAGCCACCAAATTCCTCATGAACAGAATAAAATCTAGAAGAGCAGACAACTACATCCACCAACTGTCCTCTCCTAAGGGTGATCCAGTATTTGCCTCATTTAAGATTGCCAAACAATTTAGGGACTTCTACGAAGCCTTATATAACCTCCCTTCCATCATACCTCCAACATCTCACTTCTCATTAGTAGATGCGTTTCTTAAATCAATGACCTGCCTGACTTTAACAGCGGGCCAAAAGCAATCGCTTGAAGTTCCTTTCACCATGGATGAAATTTCTATAGCTTTGGCCCAAATGCCCCAGGGGAAAAGCCCGGGTCCTGATGGACTCCCTGCATTCTATTATAAAGCATTCAAAAAACAACTTCTACCACATCTACTGACGGTCTGCAATCAGTCCTTGCAGGGTATTCCCTTATCCAGGGATATGGCGTCTGCTCATATAGCCTTGATTCCAAAAGAGGGGAAGGACCCTAAGCTATGTGCAAACTATAGGCCAATTTCTCTTCTGAATATTGACCTAAAAATACTTGCGAAATTACTGGCTAATCGCTTGGCAGTCCTTCTCCCTCTGCTGGTGCATATGGATCAGGTAGGCTTTGTGCGTAATAGGGAAGGTAGAGATAACACTACTAGAGTCATCAATGCTCTCTGTTATGCTAGACATACCTCCACTCCTCTTGTACTCCTCAGCACTGACGCTGAAAAAGCGTTTGACCGCATAAACTGGAATTATCTAAGACATGTTCTAATGTTCTTCGGCCTACCTGATCCATATATCAAGGCTGTATTTGCCATGTATAATCAGGCCACCGCCCGTGTAATGGTCAACTGTGACCTTTTCTCTCCCTTCCGAATCCTAAACGGAACTCGTCAAGGTTGTCCCCTGTCCCCCCTATTATTCATCCTGGCCATGGAGCCCCTTCTATCCAGGCTTAGAATGGATACCGAGTTCAAAGGTCTGTTCCTAGGGGGTAGGACCCATAAGATTGCGGCATTCGCAGACGATGTCATGATAATGACATCCAACCCTAAAACTTCCCTCCCCATAATCCAGGAACATTTAAAGAACTACAGTGCAGTTTCAGACTTTAAGATTAATGAGAGCAAGTCCACCATCATTAGCACAGGAATATCACCACAGCTTAGGCTCTCTTCAATGAAAAACTCCCCTTTCAATTGGTCTTCTCCAACCATAACTTACCTAGGGGTGAAACTTAGCCCTACCATTTCGGATCTATTTACACTCAATTACGTCCCTTTAAAACCGCTTTATTCTTAGCCCTTGATAAACTCACTAAATCAGCCCCAATCCTATCTTGGTTTGGAAGGAAAAACATCCTTTTGGCTCTCATTATTCCCCGTCTTACATACCTCCAACAGGTGCTCCCAATCCCCATCCCAAAGTCCTATTACTCCTCCCTAAAACAGAGATTCAGAACATTTATATGGAATGGCAAGAGAGTGAGACTCTCTTATTCATTCTTATCCCGTTCACGTACGTCAGGTGGGATAGGGCTCCCAGACCCTGAACTCTATGGGAGGGCTATCCTTATGTCACAAATCATTGATTGGATGAGAAACACTGACAGCAAATCCTGGGTGGCCATGGAACAAAGTATTATCGGCATACCAACTCGAGCCCTATGTCTGGGTCACTACACACCTCCCCAAATAAATCTGCAACCTTTCCCAATTATCAAAGCCACAGTTGAAGCTTGGAAGTGGTGGAATCACTATCACTGCTCTATCCCCTTCCCATCTCCCCTTGTTACAATAAGTGACATCCTCGGTTCATCCTCCAGCGGGCCTAGAAGTACCTCCTCTAAATTAATTAGCTCCTCCTCCATGCCAATCTCCCTACTCCTGGAACCCCAGGGCTTAGTACCATCGAATGACACCATTAAAACCCTTCTTAACCCACAGCCATGTGACTTCAACCTCATTCCACTCATCAAAGCATTTGTTCATAAAAATAACATGAATGGTGAGCTCCTTCGTCCCCTTACATGGTTTGAGGCCTTAATAGTTAACCCCAGTTCACCAAAAAAAACTATCTCTCTTATATATAACAAACTGAGATCTCCTCCGTTAGTTATTAAACCAGCTTTCATCCGCTCTTGGGAACTAGAAACCGGGGTGGATCTCCCTCTTCAAACTTTACCTACACTATTTGAAATTCCACACAAGTCATCAAGATGTGTCAGAGCCCAGGAGAATGGATACAAAATTCTCTCGCAATGGTAAATTACCCCAATCAAGTCCTCACATTTTACTAGACCTACATCTAACGTATGTTGGAGATGTCAAGGGGAAAAAGGTACTTTCCCACATATCTGGTGGTTATTTCCTGCTATCAATAAATGGTGGGCAGAAATTTTTCAGATCAGCAACCAAATCTGTTCCTCAAATATAACTACTTCCCCTTATGGAGCGTTACTCTCTTTCTTCAATGACAAAACGTCACTGCCCCCCACCTTCCTTTTTAAGCAGCTCCTGTTAGCAGCCCGTCTCTTGGTTCCTAAACACTGGCTACAAACTAGCTTACCCTCAATGGAGCAATGGAGACTTAAAGTAGATCAAATCCACAGTTTTGAGGAAATGGCCTCTTGGGAATCAAGGTCACACCCGATATTCTTGAAAAAATGGGCCCCCTGGACAAAATACAGATTTCTTCAGCACTAACTCACCCTGTACCAACCCCTGACCACAATATTGATCTTGTTTTTCTTTTTTTATGTTTTTATATTTTATAAGTTTGGCCAATAACTTAGAACACGATCAAGTTGGCTTGATAACTAAGAGGTAACTAGGGATATCCATCCTTTCCTTCGTTCCTGGTCCTTACACACACCACATACACCCCATACAAATTGGGAGTGGGTATCTTGTCACCAAGGCGTGTTTGATCATAAAGTGCCTCCCTTTAACTTGTTCAACACTATTTCTGTTCAGTATTATCTGGATCCTGTGCCACACGCCCTAGCTTACAGTTTACAACTTATATATGTTGAATATCTCTCTTAACTTTCTGTAACGGTCTCTATCCTCAATCCTTCATGTACAACAATGCACTTATATGATTTTGTGTTTGGTACCGATTTACACCACTGTTGGTGTACTGTTACACTGTATATTTTCTTAAGAGTAAAATAAAAACTTTTAAAACAAAAAAAATAAAAATAAATTTCTGGCTTTGAAAAAACACAAATTTTTGGCAAAACCCTCCATCTAGAGCCTCTGCCGCATTAGTCAGTGTGCAGTTTAAGCTAGAAATATAGCTATAATTTTCTGTTTTAAAAAAAATACCCTTTTTGTGCAAAAAAAACAATTTTACAGCCTTTGTTGCATCTGTACGTGTGAAATTCAAGCGTTATATCCTGCTGTCATATTCTGTTAGTAATTAAAAAACACCCATTGTCGGCAAAATACTTAATTTGCGGCCTTGTCTGCATCTGTTATTGTTAAAACAAGATTTAAATACTTTAATAATTTTCTGGGTTTAAAAAAACACCAATTTTTTTGCAATACCCTCCATCTGGGGACTCTACCGCATTAGTCATTGAGCAATTTAAGCTAGAAATACAGCTATAATTTTCTGGGTTTTAAAAAAAGCCCATTTTTTACAATACACATCTGTACGTGTGCAATTTAAGCGTTATTGCTGCTGTCATATTCTGTTAGTAAAAAAACATTAATTTACGGCAAAATACTTAATTTGCGGCCTTGTCTGCATTTTTCTGGCTTTTAAAAAAACACCAATTTTGAGAGGGCGGAGCTAGCGCCAGACGTGGATGGCTGTGTGCGTCTGAGCTCCGTCTAACAGGCATTTCTTTACCGTAGCTTACGTTTGCCCTACCGGCTAGAAAATTGTGAAAATAGGCCACCCAAGAGCAGGGGAACATCCACATCACCAGAAGCCATCTGTAGCAACTGGAGAGATGGATACATTTATTAAAAAAGCGGCGGCCATACATGTCGCTAAAGAATCCAAAATGGCGCCGGCTGCTGATCCTGATGATGAAAGCCAGGATAACGCCGAAAGAGACAGTGATTATGAAGATACTGGAAGCCGCCCAAACCTTCCGATATCGAGGAAATATCTGAAGGCAGCCCTAACTAAAGCCTTAGAACCGCTGGTAAGCGAATTGTCCTCTATGCGTCAGGACATCAGGCATATTGGGGGCAGGGTGGAAGATCTCGAAAATGCACATACCGCTATGCTTGACTTTCAATCTGCTGCCTCAAACAGCCTTCTGGTAGTGCAGAACCACCTCCATGCATGCCGCATTGGAAGATCAAGAGAATCGGGGCAGGAGGAATACCTTGAGATTACGTGGCCTGCCCGAATCTATACTTACCTCCGAAATACCTGAGGCAATAATGGCCTTATGTGAACAGCTTCTGGGTCCGGACCACCCCATTCCGATTATTGAAAGAGCTCATAGGGCCCTCCGCCCTAAACCAGCTGAGCCGCCCAGAGACATAATTTGTCGTTTCTTAAACTTCCAGGACAAGGAAGCCATTTTAGAGAGTGCCAGGAAGAAATCAGAAGTGTTGTTCAGAGATCACCGGATTCATATCTACCAGGATTTGGCTCCGATTACCCTGAAGAAACGCAAAGTGCTCAAGCCACTGACAGAGTGGCTCACCCATCGCAAAATCCTCTATCGCTGGACTTTCCCTTTCGGCCTCTCATTCCTATACAAAGGGATCCGGATTACGATTAGAAGCCATGCTGATCTAGAGCAAGCGTTCCAGCACTTGGAGATTCCCAGCATGGAAATCGAAAATTGGGACTTTATCCAAGATGTTGCCTCTCTACCAGAAGTTCCTAAGCCGAACCCCTTTGAGCCCAGGAGGACCCCAAAAGCCCATCGTCAGAGGAAGAAGACCAATTCTCTAACTCCTAGATGTCTCTCCACGGACACTTTCTGATCCCCTCTTCTCAAAACACAGTTGCCGAATTGATGGATATACACCGGTGTGGTGGATGAAGACGTGGCTCCACACCTCCCATCCATGAGTATTTTTCGCACTGGTCTCCTTCTCTCTCTCTCTCTCTCTCTCTCTCTCTCTCTCTCTCTCTCTCTCTCTCTCTCTCTCTCTCTCTCTCTCTCTCTCTCTCTCTCTCTCTCTCTCTCTCTCTCTCTCTCTCTCTCTCTCTCTCTCTCTCTCTCTCTCTCTCTCTCTCTCTCTCTCTCTCTCTCTCTCTCTCTCTCTCTCTCTCTCTCTCTCTCTCTCTCTCTCTCTCTCTCTCTCTCTCTCTCTCTCTCTCTCTCTCTCTCTCTCTCTCTCTCTCTCTCTCTCTCTCTCTCTCTCTCTCTCTCTCTCTCTCTCTCTCTCTCTCTCTCTCTCTCTCTCTCTCTCTCTCTCTCTCTCTCTCTCTCTCTTTTTCTCTCCCTCCCCCCCTTCTTTCCCCTCAGGGGTTTCAACCCAATTTCCCCCCCTCATTGATGATATGCAGATATACTGCTTATGTTTTTTGTTTCTTTTTTCTTTTTCTAGTTTTATTGTTCTCTATGTATTCATGTCACCAGAAGGTCTTAGGAGAATGGTATTGGTATGTGATGCTTATCTAAGGTCAGATTTATCCTTGATATTAGGTGTGTTAAATTTCATTCTGGAGCTAAAGGTTCACTACCCACACACACCTTTTCTAGCAGGATTGACATCTCCTGACATCCCAGATGGCTGACCTAAGAATTGCCTCTTACAATGTGAGGGGATTTAACTTCCCATCTAAAAGGAGACAGGTATTTGGGATGTTGAGGAGAGAAGGAGCTACAGTGGTGTTTCTTCAGGAAACGCACCTGAAGCTGGGTCATTTCCCTAACCTCACACACTCCTATTTTTCCCAATGGTTCCACAGTGGCTCCAACTCATCCAACTCTAGAGGAGTGAGTATAGGGCTGCAAAAAAGAGTTCAATTTCAGCTTCTGGATCAATGCATTGATCCTGAAGGAAGGTACTTAATGCTGAAGGGGAAAATCTTCAGCATTTATATACCCTTGTTAATGTTTATGTCCCGAATACGAAACAAGTCCCCTGGCTAAAAAATATTCTGGACAAAATTAGTGATTTTAGTGAAAGTACCTTGGTGCTAGGTGGAGATTTCAACCTGGTATTAAACCCCCTCTTAGATTCCTCCTCAGGGAAATCCGCTCATTCCCAGTCCGCCATTCGCTCCCTGACCTCTAAACTTTGGAAGGCCCAACTTATTGATGCTTGGCGTACTTTCCACCCAGACACTAAGGACTATTCTTTTTACTCAACAGTTCACGGCTCTTATCAATGCCTGGATTACCTTTTTATTTCTAAAGACCACCTCCAATACTGTAAAGAAGCGGACATAGGTAACATCCTCCTTTCTGACCACTCCCTTATATACTTATCCCTCTCCACCCCGAGGAAAAACAAATCCTTTTCCTCCTGGAGATTAAACGAGCAGCTACTTGGGAATCTAGAGGCCAAATCTAAAATACAAACAGCTCTAAAGGATTACTTCCATTTAAACGCTTCTTCAGAAATTTCTCCTCAAACCCTATGGGATGCTCATAAGGCTTTTGTGAGAGGCCAATGCATCAGTATTGGGGCCCATCTCAAGAAAACCAGGAATCAACAAATTGATGATTTCCACAAGAAAATCAATCGTTTAGAAGCCCATAAAATGTCCCTACTCAAGACCCATTTAAATGAGTTAAACAAATATAGGCGCTCTCTTAACCACCTCAGCCCCCTTAGCTTAAACACCCTTAATGACCAGGCCACTTTTTACACTTCTGACTTACACTACTTTAACGGTTTATTGCTCGGTCATGCAACTTACCACCCAAATGAATTTTATCTCCTTTTATTCTCACTATTAGAGCTTTCATTTGGTGGTATTTCATTGCTGCTGACATTTTTACTTTTTTTGTTATTAATCGAAATTTAACGATTTTTTTGCAAAAAAATGACATTTTTCACTTTCAGTTGTAAAATTTTGCAAAAAAAAACGACATCCATATATAAATTTTGCTCTAAATTTATTGTTCTACATGTTTTGATAAAAAAAAATGTTTGGGTAAACAAAAAAAATGGTTTGGGTAAAAGTTATAGCGTTTACAAACTATGGTACAAAAATGTGAATTTCCGCTTTTTGAAGCAGCTCTGACTTTCTGAGCACCTGTCATGTTTCCTGAGGTTCTACAATGCCCAGACAGTACAAACACCCCACAAATGACCCCATTTCGGAAAGTAGACACCCTAAGGTATTCGCTGATGGGCATAGTGAGTTCATAGAATTTTTTTTTTTTGGCACAAGTTAGCGGAAATTGATATATATATTTTTTTTCTCACAAAGTCTCCCTTTCCGCTAACTTGGGACAAAAATTTCAATCTTTCATGGACTCAATATGCCCCTCACGGAATACCTTGGGGTGTCTTCTTTCCAAAATGGGGTCACATGTGGGGTATTTATACTGCCCTGGCATTCTAGGGGCCCTAAGGTGTGAGAAGAAGTCTGGAATATAAATGTCTAAAAAAATTTACGCATTTGGTTTCCGTGATGGGTATGGTGAGTTCATGTGAGATTTTATTTTTTGACACAAGTTAGTGGAATATGAGACTTTGTAAGAAAAAAAAATAATATTTCCGCTAACTTATGTCTGAATGGAGCCTTACAGGGGGGTGATCAATGACAGGGGGGTGATCAATGACAGGGGGGTGATCAATGACAGGGGGGTGATCAGGGAGTCTATATGGGGTGATCACCCCCTGTCATTGATCACCCCCCTGTAAGGCTGCATTCAGATGTCCGTATGCATTTTGCGGATCCGATCCATGTATCAGTGGATCCGTAAAAATCATACGAACATCTGAATGCAGCCTTACAGGGGGGTGATCAATGACAGGGGGGTGATCAGGGAGTCTATATGGGGTGATCACCCCCGTCATTGATCACCCCCCTGTAAGGCTGCATTCAGATGTCCGTATGCGTTTTGCGGATCCGATCCATGTATCAGTGGATCCGTAAAAATCATACGGACGTCTGAATGAAGCCTTACAGGGGGGTGATCAATGACAGGGGGGTGATCAATAACAGGGGGGTGATCAGGGAGTCTATATGGGGTGATCACGGGTGATCAGGGGTGAATAAGGGTTTAATAAGTGACGGGGGGGTGTAGTGTAGTGTGGTGCTTGGTGCTACATATTGCTGAGCTACCTGTGTCCTCTGGTGGTCGATCCAAACAAAAGGGACCACCAGAGGACCAGGTAGCAGGTATATTAGACGCTGTTATCAAAACAGAGTCTAATATACCTGTTAGGGGTTAAAAAAATCGCATCTCCAGCCTGCCAGCGAACGATCGCCGATGGCAGGCTGGAGATCCACTCTCTTACCTTCCGATCCTGTGAACGTGAGCGCCTGTGTGCGCGCGTTCACAGGAAATCTCGCGTCTTGCGAGATGACGCACGGATGCGTCCAAGAGGAATGAATCAACCACCTTCCGGACACATCCGTGCGTTAGGCGGTCAGGAGGTGGTTAAAGACCTACTAAAACTCCCTATCAGCGAAATATTATCTCAACTCAAAACAAAAGATTTTCGCTCATGGTAACAAAGCCTCTAAATTTGTTATGCAAAGGGTCAAAATGAGGAAATCAAACAATTTTGTGCATAAACTTACTAACGCGTCATGATTGCCCATTTTTGATTCAGACCTGATTGCAGCGCAATTTAGAGACTTCTATGAATCCCTATATAATCTCGAGCGCCCCCCCCCATCACCTACCCCCCCCAGGGCCCTTGCCATCTCTCTCCACCTATTTGGAGAAGTTGCAACTCCCCTTTCTATCTGATGAGGACAAAAAACTTCTGGCCTCCCCTTTTACCCCAGTTGAACTTATGGAAGTCATTTGTAACTCTCCTAAAGGTAAAAGCCCAGGCCCAGATGGCCTACCTATCTCTTACTACTCCACATTCCATGATATACTTATACCCTACCTTACCCCGCTTTATAACTTAACCCTGACCAACAACCCCTTGTCTAATGATATGACTAAAGCCCATATTGTCTTAATTCCCAAAGAGGGTAAGGACCCTACACTTTGCCCTAGTTATAGGCCCATCTCTCACCTCAAATTACTGGCCAAAATGTTGGCTAACCGCTTAGCTTCCATACTACCTTCCCTGATCCATAGAGATCAAACTGGCTTTGTTAGGGGTAGAGAGGGTAAGGATAACACCGCTAGAGTCCTCAATATCCTTTACTATGCAAAAAAAAAAAAGCCTTGCCCTTAGTCCTTCTCAGTACAGATGCTGAGAAGGCATTTGATAGAGTTAAATGGTCTTTCATGAAATCCGTTCTTTCTTCTCAAAAATTTCCAGACCCCTTCCTGTCAGCTATAGATGCCATGTATTCTAAAGCCTCCTCCTCAATCTCTATCAACAACATCATTTCTTCCCCCTTTAAGATAAGTAATGGCACTCGGCAAGGTTGCCCCCTTTCCCCTCTCCTCTTTGTATTAATTATGGAACCCCTCTTGCAAACTATTAGATCTGATAAAGATATCAAGGGCGTAAACCTTGGGGATCAGGAACACAAGACGGCGGCTAGTAATCCAAGCGTCGCACTCCCTAAGATTTACCAGCACCTTGAAACATTTAGTAAATTCTCCAACTTTAAGATCAACCATAGCAAGTTTTTAATTATTCACATTGGCCTTTCTAAATCCCTGAAAATACGATTGGAACAAAACTCCCCTTTTTTTTTTTTTTTTCTTACAAAGTCTCATATTCCACTAACTTGTACTCAGGAGAAGTTGGGGAATGTGTTTTGGGGTGTCATTTTACATATACCCATGCTGGGTGAGAGAAATATCTTGGCAAAAGACAACTTTTCCCATTTTTTTATACAAAGTTGGCATTTGACCAAGATATTTATCTCACCCAGCATGGGTATATGTAAAAAGACACCCCAAAACACATTTCTCAACTTCTCCTGAATACAGAGATACCAGATGTGTGACACTTTTTTTGCAGCCTAGGTGGGCAAAGGGGCCCATATTCCAAAGAGCACCTTTCGGATTTCACTGGTCAGTTTTTACAGAATTTGATTTCAAACTCCTTACCACACATTTGGGCCCCTAGAATGCCAGGGCAAAAAAATAAAAAATTCTAGGAACTCGCCATGCCCCTCACGGAATACCTTGGGGTGTCTTCTTTCCAAAATGGGGTCACTTGTGGGGTAGTTATACTGCCCTGGCATTCTAGGGGCCCAAATGTGTGGTAAGGAGTTTGAAATCAAATTCTGTAAAAAATGACCAGTGAAATCCGAAAGGTGCTCTTTGGAATATGGGCCCCTTTGCCCACCTAGGCTGCAAAAAAGTGTCACACATCTGGTATCTCTGTATTCAGGAGAAGTTGAGGAATGTGTTTTGGGGTATCTTTTTACATATACCCATGCTGGGTGAGATAAATATCTTGGTCAAATGCCAACTTTGTATAAAAAAAATGGGAAAAGTTGTCTTTTGCCAAGATATTTCTCTCACCCAGCATGGGTATATGTAAAATGACACCCCAAAACACATTCCCCAACTTCTCCTGAGTACGGAGATACCAGATGTGTGACACTTTTTTGCAGCCTAGGTGGGCAAAGGGGCCCATATTCCAAAGAGCACCTTTCGGATTTCACTGGTCAGTTTTTACAGAATTTGATTTCAAACTCCTTACCACACATTTGGGCCCCTAGAATGCCAGGGCAGTATAACTACCCCACAAGTGACCCCATTTTGGAAAGAAGAGACCCCAAGGTATTCGCTGATGGGCATAGTGAGTTCATGGAAGTTTTTATTTTTTGTCACAAGTTAGTGGAATATGAGACTTTGTATGGAAAAAAATAAATAAAAAATCATCATTTTCCACTAACTTGTGACAAAAAATAAAAAATTCTAGGAACTCGCCATGCCCCTCACGGAATACCTTGGGGTGTCTTCTTTCCAAAATGGGGTCACTTGTGGGGTAGTTATACTGCCCTGGCATTCTAGGGGCCCAAATGTGTGGTAAGGAGTTTGAAATCAAATTCTGTAAAAACTGACCAGTGAAATCCGAAAGGTGCTCTTTGTAATATGGGCCCCTTTGCCCACCTAGGCTGCAAAAAAGTGTCACACATCTGGTATCTCCGTACTCAGGAGAAGTTGGGGAATGTGTTTTGGGGTGTCATTTTACATATACCCATGCTGGGTGAGAGAAATATCTTGGCAAAAGACAACTTTTCCCATTTTTTTATACAAAGTTGGCATTTGACCAAGATATTTATCTCACCCAGCATGGGTATATGTAAAATGACACCCCAAAACATATTCCCCAACTTCTGCTGAATACGGAGATACCACATGTGTGACACTTTTTTGCAGCCTAGGTGGGCAAAGGGGCCCAAATTCCTTTTAGGAGGGCATTTTTAGACATTTGGATACCAGACTTCTTCTCACGCTTTGGGGCCCCTAAAATGCCAGGGCAGTATAAATACCCCACATCTGACCCCATTTTGGAAAGAAGACACCCCAAGGTATTCAATGAGGGGCATGGCGAGTTTATTGAAAAAAAAAAAAATTGGCACAAGTTAGCGGAAATTGATTTTTTTGATTTTGTTCTCACAAAGTCTCCCTTTCCGCTAACTTGGGACAAAAATTTCAATCTTTCATGGACTCAATATGCCCCTCAGCGAATACCTTGGGGTGTCTTCTTTCCAAAATGGTGTTATTTGTGGGGTGTTTGTACTGCCCTGGCATTTGAGGGTCTCCGCAATCATTACATGTATGCCCAGCATTAGGAGTTTCTGCTATTCTCCTTATATTGAGCATACGGGTAATGAGATTTTTTTTTCCGTTCAGCCTCTGGGCTGAAAGAAAAAAATGAACGGCACAGATTTCTTCATTCGCATCGATCAATGTGGATGAAAAAATCTCTGCCAAAAAAAGGAAAAGGAGGGGAAAGGCGTCTGGCAGGACATAGGAGCTCCGCCCAACATCCATACTCACTTCAGCTCGTATGCCCTGGCAAACCAGATTTCTCCATTCACATCAATCGATGTGGATGAATAAATCATTGCCGGGATTTTTTTTTTTATATATACAAAGTGTTTGCCAAAGTATATGAACACCGCCACCTCCTCAGCTTATATGCCTCGGCAAACGTATCTTTTACTGCAGAGGAGAAATCTCGTCTTGCAGCTCCGCATACACCGACTTGCGTGTAATCTGACAGCAGCGCAATGCTTCTGTCCGAATGCACATCAGTGCTGCAGCTAGTCGATCGGTTGGTCCACCTGGAAGGTAAAAAAAAACAAAACAAAAAAGAAAAAACCAGGCCGCAAAGCAATAACTTTATTAACTTTAGAACAGAACATATTAACTTTTTTTTAACTTTTTTAACTTTTTTACTTACCGGTAATTTTTTTTTTGTTTAGTTTTTTTTTACCTTTATAGAACAAACCTCTCCTTCCCCATGGGACAATGTGCAAAGCGCAAATCGCCCAAAGATGTGGCGAAGTACATTATGCACTTTATCCCAGGTGAAAGGAGAGGTTTGCAGCAGCTGTGAGAGAAAGGGCCCTAATAGCCCTGTGTGCCTGTCCTGGTGAGATGTGATCCCTATGCTAGGTGTACCTGTGTGTGGTACTTCCGGAAACACTCACCATAGCATAGGGCAGGGTGGTCCGGACAGTCAGGACAGAAATAGCGGGTGTCACGCCTTATTCCACTCCTGCTACAGACACAACATTTTTTTCGGGGTGGTGGTTGGGTTGAGGTACCAGCAACGACACTGGGGAAATGTCGCTCGTGTAGACGGCTAACTATACTGGTGGATGGGGCCACGGAACCTCCTGGATAAATGAGGTTCTCGATGATCTCTTCCTGGAATTTGAGGAAGGATCCTGTTCTCCCAGCCTTACTGTAGAGAACAAAACTATTATAGGCAGCCAATTGAATTAAATATACAGACACCTTCTTATACCAAATGTAGTAATAGAGTAATGAGCGAGCACTCATACACTTGACAACCAGATTGACATGTGCAGAAAATATTTATTATATCCCCATAAAATACAAGTAATAAAATTTATAAGAACAATGTAGCAATAATATACAACATTACAATCACATATATTGTGGTAGATATGATCAACACTATATTCATATGACTCAATAGTGTCGATAAATTCAATAATATATATCACACCAAGAAACTTCAAGTATATGCTGTTATTTGGGAAAGAGGGGGTATTATCTTCTAGCGCTCTATCCCAATTTGGGAAACTGAATGTCACTGAAAATGCTGTAGGTGTATTCACTGGGAGCGCAACATGTTCATAAAGTGTCCACAGGAATCCTGATAATGTGAAAAGTCTCTTATAGATAATCCTTTTATAGTCGATATGAGCTTTGGATTGAAGAAAACTTTAAATCGATATTTGGCTTACCGTCTAGCGTCTGCTGTCTCCCTATTGCTTCAATGGAGCTTTAAATATTTGCCGGCTTATTCAATCACTCCATACAGCAAGCTGGTTTAAATTTCGCGGGAGTTCCAAAGATCGCGGGAGTTGCCACTCTGTTCCGCAATTTCCTTTGGTGCAGCTTTCGACGATAAGAATAGTTAATCCTTTACTGTAGAGATTTTCTTCTGTATGGCCATACAGTATTATCGGAGGCTTTTCAATGCAGGTACATCACTTGTTTCACCATACACGTTACGGGTATATTCACTCTACAGTAAAGGATTAACTATTCTTATCGTCGAAAGCTGCACCAAAGGAAATTGCGGAACAGAGTGGCAACTCCCGCAGTCAAGAACAGCTCAAAAAATCCCAGGGCCGAACCTATTTGAGCCGTCTCAACCCGAACTCCAGACTGGGCGGTGAAAGGGGGAACTACAGGTGCGGCTGAAGTTGGTGACTGCCAATCAGGGTTTGCCAGCACCTCAGGGATTCTAGGGGCTCTACGGGCCTGTCTGCGCGGTGGCTGCGATGGGGTAACTACTGCACGTGCCACCGTACCAGCTTCAACTGCCCTTCTGGTGCTCGCCACGTCACCATGTTGTACGGCAGTGCTGGTACTAGGTCCAGGAAGGGCTGCGCTGCTGGTGTATGCCTCACCACGTGATCCGGCAGCGACAGCCCCAATCTGCTGCTCTTGAAGCGGATCCTGCATAACCTGTGGTCTAGCGACACGGGGCCGGGTACGCCTGGTGCTGCCAGGGACCTCCACCTCCTCGTCCGAACTTTGGGTCAGAGAGCCACTGCTTTCCACAGGTTTATATTCTGACCCGCTAGATTCGTCAGATGAGGGTTCCCACTCCTCATCCGACTGGGTCAGAATCCTGTAGGCCTCTTCAGAAGTATACCCCCTGTTTGACATTTTGGACTACTAAATTTAGGGGTATTCCCTGAGACTACCCAAGAAAAAAAGCTAGCCTGTCTTACAAAGGGGAGGCTAGCGAAGTACCGGAGGCCGCTGCGGTTGATAAAAAATATCAAAACTGATTTTTTTTTATCACCGCAGTGCGTGTAAAGTGAATGTGCAGTGATCAAAAAACAAATTTTTTTTTGTCACTGCGGTGGGGCGGGCGTGGGTGAACGCACGTGTGGGCGACCGATCAGGCCTGATCGGGCAAACACTGTGTTTTGAGTGGAGGGCGAGCTAAGGTGACACTAATACTATTATAGTTATGACCGTGATCAGTTTTGATCACTTACAGATACTATAAAAGTACAAATGCTGATTAGCGATACGCTAAACAATAATTAAAAGTGACTGCGGTGCGGTGGGCTGGGCGCTAACTGACGCTAAACTACCTAACCAAGGGGCCTAAACTATCCTAAAACCTAACAGTCAATACTAGTGAAAAAAAAAAAGTGACAGTTTACACTGATCACTTTTTGTCTTTCACTAAGTGATTGACAGGGGGCGATCAAGGGGTTAATTAGGATGATGGGGGTGATGGAGGGTGATCTGGGGCTAAGGTGTAGTGTTGGTGGGTACTCACAGTGATCTCTGCTGGATCCAACCGACGAAAAGGACCAGCAGAGAAGCAGAGAAGCCATATAACAGATCATATTTACTAATATGATCTGTTATCTGGCTTCTGATTTGATTTTTTGAATATCGCCAGCCTGCCAGCCAATGATCGTGGCTGGTAGGCTGGTGACGAAATACTTCTTTAACTTTTGCCGGCCCGCGATGCGCATGCGCGGGCCGGCAATGCACGAAATCTCGCGTCTCGCGAGAGGACGCACCGGCGCGTCCACCCAGAACAACAGGACCGCCGCAAAGACGCAATCCTGCGTACGGCGGTCCTGAGGAGGTTAATAGACCCAAGTCTTCAGGGGGTATAGCCCTTCCAGACCCTGAATTGTATGGGAGGGCTGTTCTCCTCTCCAGACTTGTGGACTGGTTGAGGGCCCCTCCTCACAAATCCTGGGTCCAGATAGAACAATCTTTAGTTAAGTCCTCCTTTAGAGCTCTTCTTCTAGGCCACAAATGCCTCCCTCCCATACCTCCGGATTCAACTCCCCTGATCAAAGCTACTTGTAATGCCTGGAAATGGTTCCAATCCACACACCTACAGATCCTTTTCCCTTCACCACTTCTCCAGGTACGTGATATAATACAATTAGCCCCTAAAGCTCTCTTTGACAGCCTACCCACAAACCTTAGAGACTCCGTTACTTGCCTGAAAGAGCTATTCCATGACAATACGCCTTTGTCATTAAGCGGGTTAAGAGAGAGTCTTTCAATCTCCCCTTCACTCACACTTAAGAACCCATTATATTTCACTAAGGCTTACTTAACTCAACACATCTTTTTTGGAGACCTTATGAGACCGTTGAGCTGGTTTGAGGGTTTGATCGACAGCTTCCAAGGCCCCCCAAAGGTGATATCACAACTTTATAGCAGAATTAGATCCCCTTCCTCATCTTTCTCACCTTCCTTCATTGGCCTCTGGGAAAGAAATTTAAAGCACACTTTCTCAGCCAAAGAAATTGGCACTATCTTAAATTCCCCTCACAAATCGTCAAGGTGCGTACGCATTCAGGAGAACGGG
Source organism: Bufo bufo (assembly GCF_905171765.1). NCBI lineage: Eukaryota > Metazoa > Chordata > Amphibia > Anura > Bufonidae > Bufo > Bufo bufo. The sequence continues at coordinate 78,235,400 of NC_053395.1, read as the reverse complement.
TATAAGGTTATTACTAGATGATATAAGACACCGGACATCGTCTCTAGATTAGTGATGAGCGGGAGGTGCCATATTCGATTTCGCGATATTTCGCGAATATTCGAATGAATATTCGTATTATTTTCGTCGAAATCGAATATTCGTAATCATTTTATTTTTCGCGAATAATATGCGATAAAATTAATCGTACGATTTTTTTTCTTTTTTTTTTCCTGTATAAGGCAACGTTCCTATGACTATGGCTAGGCTAATATGTGTATTTTACGAAATTTCTTAATATTGCTCTAACTTCGTCTTTTAGAATATTCGTAACATTCTAAAAGACGGAGTTAGAGCAATATTACGAATATTCTAAAAGACGAAGTTAGAGCAATATTAAGAAATTTCGTAAAATACACATATAGATTGCAATTCAGCTAATATAGTGCTATAATTTTTTTTTGCCTAATTTTTTTTTGCCTCTTCTGCACTTTAGTTTTGGGAAATATGTACACTATTAAAAAAAAAAAGAATATAGCACTATATTAGCTAAATTGCAGTCTATATGTGTATTTTACGAATATTCTTAATATTGCTCTAACTTCGTCTTTTAGAATATTCGTAATATTCTAAAAGACGGAGTTAGAGCAATATTACGAATATTCTAATAGACGATGTTAGAGCAATATTATGAAATTTCGTGAAATACACATATAGATTGTAAATTAGCTAATATACTGCTAAAGTAATTTTTTTAATAGTGTACATATTTTCCAAAACTGAAGTTCAGAAGAGGCAAAAAAAATTAGACAAAAAAAAAGGATTATAGCACTATATTAGCTAAATTACAATCTATGTGTATTATACGAAATTTCTTAATATTGCTCTAACTTCGTCTTTTAGAATATTCGTAATATTGCTCTAACTCCGTCTTTCAGAATATTACGAATATTCTAAAAGACGAAGTTAGAGCAATATTAAGAATATTCTAAAAGACGAAGTTAGAGCAATAATATTCCACTTTGGCATACTGCTCCCCGACAAGCGTCCCCACCACCATGGGAACGCCTGTGGGTTAGAATATACCATCCGATCTGAGGTTTTAAGATCTCAGGGAAAACTCAAATCCGATGGTATTTTCTAACCCACAGGCATTCCCATGGTGACGGGGACGCTTGTCGGGGTGTTTGTTGTATGCTGAAGTTGATTAAATAACGATTTTATCATGCGCTCGGGCACACATATTACCCATTATGATTTTTCTGTTGTAATATTCGTGAACTCGAATATTATAACCGAGATTATTGCTTTCGATTAGAATAGGACGGATATTCTAAAATTGAATATACAGCAATATATTCTTTATTTCGAATATTCCGGTCCATCTGAAAACGTGATTCCTTCCAGCTTCAATTCAGTTGCTTGTGGGCCAATGGCTCATTGACCCACAAGCAAGAAGCAGGCAGGAATCATATATTTTCAGATGAAAAAAATATATATACGAATATTCGATTTCGCGAATATATGGAACAATATTCTAAATATTCGCGAAATCTCGAAATTGCGATATTCGAAAAAAAAAATAGAAATTTGAATATTCGCGCTCAACACTACTCTAGATGCTCGGCTTCTGGCTGCGACAGGTGTTGGAGATGCTTAGTTGACAGAGGCTCCTACCTACACATCTGGTGGGAGTGTCCAAATCTTCTATCATGGTGGGAGAAAGTTTTCCAAATTAGCAACCATGTCTGTGGAGCTGATTTTTTCCCCTCTCCGGAGATAGCACTTTTAAACATATATCATTCTAAACATAAAACCTCTAACCTGAGCCTCTTCAAACACCTGTTAAGTGTGGCCAGATTCCTCATCCCGAGACTATGGCTCTCCACAGAGGTTACCCCTATAGAACATTGGCTTTCAAAAGTCGACCAAATCCATAGATTTGAGGAAATCTCCTCCTGGGAAATGAGAAACTTCCAATCTTTCGCAAGAATCTGGCAGGATTGGAAAATATTCAGGAATTTAAACATTTATTCATTTGGTTAAATTCCTAGGATAGGCTCGTATTTTTCCCCCTTCTCAGTTGGTATCCTATACTATACTCTCCATTGTCTCATTAATCTGTTTGCTTATCGCATCCATACCATACCATCTCCATCTGGCTGAACTGTCCTATGTCTAGGTCGGATCTAATATACAAAGATATCCCATGCCTATGTACCCAGATCTGCTTTCCGTGACGTCAATGTTACTTGTTGCTTTTGACTGGAGGTTGTATCCTCCATGATGTTCTTGTATACTGACTTATCAATAAAGAAAATTTATAAACAAGAAAAAAAAATTTTTTGGCAATACCCTCCATCTGGGGCCTCTGCTGCATTAGTCAAAATAAACAATTTTGCAGCTCTTACTGCATCTGTACGTGTGAAATTTAAGCATTATATACTTCTGTCATATTCTGTTTTTCAAAAAACACCTATTTTGGGCAAAATACTTAATTTGTAGCCTTGTCTGCATCTGTCAGTGTGAAATTCAAGCGTTATATACTGCTGTCAAATTCTGTTGTTAAAAAAACAAATGACAATATTGCAGCCTTTGCAGCATCTGTTATTGTTAAAACAAGCTTTAAATATTTCAATAATTTTCTGGGTTTCAAAAAACACAAATTTTTTGCAATACACATCTGTACGTGTGATATTCAAGCGTTATATACTGCTGTCATATTCTGTTAGTAAAAAACACCCATTTTCAGCAAAATACTTATTTGCGGGCTTGTCTGCAATTTTCTGGCTTTTAAAAAACACAAATTTTGGCAATACCCTCCATCTGGGGGCCTCTGCCGCATTAGTCAAAATTAGAGTTGAGCGAACACCTGGATGTTCGGGTTCGAGAAGTTCGGCCGAACTTCCCGGAAATGTTCGGGTTCGGGATCCGAACCCGACCCGAACTTCGTCCCGAACCCCATTGAAGTCAATGGGGACCCGAACTTTTCGGCACTAAAAAGACTGTAAAACAGCCCAGGAAAGGGCTAGAGGGCTGAAAAAGGCAGAAAAATGTAGTTAAATCCCCTGCAAACAAATGTGGATAGGGAAATAAATTAAAATAAAAATAAAATAAATAAAAATTAACCAATATCAATTGGAGAGAGGTCCCATAACAGAGATTCAGGCTTCATGTCAGCAGAGAATCAGTCTTCATGTCATAGCAGAGAATCAGGCTTCACGTCACCCACCACTGGAACAGTCCATTGTCAGATATTTAGGCCCAGGCACCCAGGCAGAGGAGAGAGGTCCCATAGCAGAGAATCTGGCTTCATGTCAGCAGAGAATCAGTCTTCATGTCATAGCAGAGAATCAGGCTTCATGTTACCCACCACTGGAATAGGCCACTGTCAGATATTTTTAGGCCCCGACACCCAGACAGAGGAGAGAGGTCCCATAACAGAGATTCAGGCTTCATGTCAGCAGAGAATCAGTCTTCATGCCATAGCAGAGAATCAGGCTTCATGTCACCCACCACTGGAACAGGCCACTGTCATATATTTTTAGGCCCAGGCACCCAGACAGAGGAGAAAGGTCCCATAACAGAGATTCAGGCTTCATGTCAGCAGATAATCAGTCTTCATGTCATAGCAGAGAATCAATTAAAGGAAATTGTGGAGTCACACCTTGTATAGTGGTGGGTGCTCGCAGAGGACTTCAGTCGCAGAATATATAGATAATCCACGGCACACCAATGTCTTTTACTTTGCAAATTTATTGTAGGTACAAAAAATTCAGAAGAGTTGTCAATATATGACTAATCGCGCCATGATTATAGTATAAGCATATATAACATATATTTGTAGGCCATAATGTGTCCCAACGTTTCGGTCCTGTCAAGACCTTGCTCAAGGGATCTGTGAAGGAGTATAAATATAAAGGTTTTATTTCGCTGGCTTGTCAATGCGGCGACCATAGTATACTATTGACACATGATGAAGAAGAGGACAATGAAGAAAAAGGAGAAGGAATTTTATATATATATATATATATATATACATACATACATACACAAGTCTCAGGTTAATGACACTAGTGTAAGGAGAGTAGAAGGTAGGTAAAGTAAGAGGGATATGAGACTGGTTAAACAGATACCATCTATAATAGAAGGAGAACTGAATAATCAGAACAGGGCTATAGCATGAACCATGTCTATTACTCATCAATTGATCATAGAATTGAGTCAGGAATCAATGCAATAGATAAGCTTAGTTAGTATGGTAAGTATAAAGATCAGTTAAAGTAAATCGTTCAGCGGAATAAATATAAGTATATTCTAGGTATGTAGTACATGAGCTTACCATGGCCAAGCTGCAAACGGCGTGATACAGGCGCTGTGTCTGTGTCTGCCTGTTTGTGATTTAAGCCGTGGGGCCGGAAGTCATGTGTGCGCTCTGACCTATGCCCGGGTTCAGCGGGTCACATGATCGCCAGTGACGTCATGTGAACCATGTGATCGCAGGACATAGTGTGCGCATGCGCACTAGGTACTGAGACGGAGAATAAGGAATAGTAATGTGCTGGGGATTGTGTACTGTGTTTATACCTTAAAAAAGGGATAATGGGCTAGAAATCAGTCCGCTGGTTGATTTGAGAGGAAGAGGAAAGGTTATATAAAAGATATTTGAGGATATTTGAGATAAAGAGTATATATAGTTCTATGCTAACGATTTAGTAAAAGAGAATAGAGAGAGTATTATGCCAAGTAAAAAGGGGTCACACATATATATATATATATATATATATATATATATATATATAGAGTAATTTAAAGAATAATTTAACAAACACATAAATATTCGTCATGCTAGAAAATAAGGGATAAAAGAACAAACGGCGAAAAAAATCACATTATATAGTTCTAGATTGTATGAATAAATATCTAGGCATATAAGTATCTATGTATACTATATTCTTATACTATATTCTAATCAATGATGAGAGGGGGAGGGTTAGGGGTAGGGAGGAAAAAGGGGAAGGGGGAAAGGGAAAAGGTAGGGTGAAGGGGGGGAAAGGGGGGAAAGGAAAGGAAAGGGAAAAGGATGGGAGGAAAATGCGGGGGAAGGGAAGGGGGGGTTATTTTCTCACCAACTTGTATATTGACTATGATTATAATTCAACTAGGGAGCCTGAAATAAAGGAGAAGTATATACATATCAATATCAATGAATTAACATTATGGCACTATATCAATCCACAATACTGGAAAACACGAATGAATATTTAAAGATCACAGTAAAAGTCACATTCACGGTTAAGGCCTCTCAGGGATAAAGTGTCCAGTTGGTGTATCCAGAAATTTTCTCTTTGTTTCAATATTTTAATCCTGTTACCGCCTCTCCGTGGGGTATTAATTTGTTCCAAGACCTGATAGCGTAAGGATGAAATCTGGTGTTTGTGTTCCTTGAAATGTGCTGGGATTGGTAACAAAAATTGTTCGGTCCTAATAGTGGATTTGTGTTTGGAAATACGGTTCCTTATTTGTTGCGTGGTTTCGCCCACATAACAAAGTCCACACGGGCATTTAATTAGATATACGACAAATGAGGAATCACAAGTATAATATCCTTTAATAGGGAATCTTTTGCCAGTGTGTGGATGTGTGATAAAATTACCTTTAATCACACTCGAACATTGAGCACAATGTAGGCACGGGAAGGTGCCGTATTTGGGATTCTGTAAAAAACGCTGTTTGGGTATTTTGTTTAAAGGTCCAATGTCTGCACGGATGAGGTGGTCCCTAATGTTTTGTGATCTTTTGTAGCAAGTAAGAGGGGGAGACTGAAACTCTGGAATCTCGGGGTATGCTTGGGACAGTATAGACCATTGTTTTCTAATTGTTTGTTGGATTTTCGGAGCAAGGGGGTGATATGTGAGAATGCATGGCATCCGTGGTGGGGGAATGGTAATTTGTGAGTTTGTCTTCTTGGGTATTGTTGATTTATTGGTAATCAATTGGTCAGGATAGCCTCTTTGTCTGAATTTGGATTTCATGTCTAGTTGTCTCTGGTGTAATATTGATGGATCTGATACTATTCTTTCTAACCTTGTTAGTTGAGATTTGGGAAGTGACGCTTTGGTAGCTCTAGAGTGGTTGCTAGTGTAATGTAGTAAACTGTTCCTGTCTGTTGGTTTATTGTAAAGGTCAAATTGAATATGTCCTGATGGATCTTTGAGGACTAAGGTATCTAAAAAGCTGATTCTCTCGGTGTTGGTTATGACTGTGAAGCCAAGTTCTGGGTAGATATTGTTAAGGTAGTGATGGAAGTGCAAAGCACTTGATATGGGACCTTTCCACAAACAGAAAATGTCATCGATAAATCGAAGCCATATTTTCGCATGTTGTTGAAAGAGATGATGTGTATAGACAAACTGTTCCTCAAAGTGGATCATGAAGGCGTTTGCATAAAGGCGGGGCTACGTTAGCCCCCATTGCGGTACCCCGTTTTTGGACATAGTACTGATCGCCAAAGAGGAAGACGTTTTCCTGTAACACTAGAGTAAGCAGAGATAGGCAAAACTCCTGTTGTGGAGGAGTTAAAGTAGAGGTAGTGGAAAGTAAATGTGCTGTGGCTTTGATACCTTTGTCATGTTCGATGGACGTATATAAACTGTTGACATCCATAGTCAACAGAATGGTATCTGGTTCTGGTTGTATCTGTTTGATTTTGGAAATGAAATCATTGGTATCTAAAAGGAATGAGCGTGACGTCTTGATAAGTGGGGTAAGTATACGGTCTAAGTAAATGGAGAGAGGAGACAGGATGGATTCTGTAGAGGCAACGATTGGTCTTCCGGGGGGGTTCTCTAAATTCTTGTGTATCTTGGGCAAGATATAAAAAACTGGAGTTATTGGATGTTGTTTGGTTAAATAAGTTGTGGTTTTGCTGTCAATTATGCCTTGTTCTTGATAGTGCAATAAGGTGGACTGAATTTTTTTGGCTAACATTAATGTTGGGTTAGATGGTAATGGCACATAGGTGGTAGAATCACTCAATTGTTTTTCCACTTCATTAATGTACATAGACTTGTTCATAACTACTATTGCACCCCCTTTGTCAGCAGGTTTGATGATGATATCCTGATTGGTTTGTAATTCTGTAATAGCCCTTTGTTCCTCTATAGGGAGGTTATTGGTGTGTTTGAATTTACCAGTCTGTTGAGCCTTAATAATCTGTTGAATGGATTGATATGTGAAGGAGATATAGGTTTCTGCTGGGTGATAAGTTCTAGGAGGCATGAATGTGCTTTTTAATCTCAGATCTAAGTTCTTTAGTGATAAAGGATCTGATGTTCTAACTTGTGATGGAATAGAAAAAGGATCTGCCTGGTTAAAATGTGTCTTTAACCTTATGTTGCGAAAAAATCGCTGTAATTCTAATTCCAAATAGAATGTGTCAAGAGGAGTGGTAGGACAAAAGGTTAATCCTTTTTGTAAAACTGAGATGTGTGCTGGAGATAAGTTCATGGAGGAAATATTGACAACTAAGTTCTCAACTTTACCTGAGAGCGAGTCTGTATTCTGTTGTCGGTATCTGTGCCTTTTGCCCCTCCGCGTTCGTTTCTGTTGTAGCGTTGGCGTGTCCGTCCTCGTCCTAAAAAAGGTTGGGAGTTATATTGATTGTAGGATCGGTCGCTTTCGGATCCAGAGGAACTTGCGGAGAAGTGCTGTTGGCGGTTGTCCCGTGGTGGGCGAAAGTTGGGATCCCTCCACCTGTAGACTCGATTGGAGCGATAGTCTTCCGCGTCTCTGATAAACTTTGTTCTTTTCCTGTTCTCTGTCAGCTTCTGAAACTCAGAAATCTGTTTGGTTGTTTTCTCCTTTAGGTTTGTCCACTCCTCTTGTGGCAATACTGTCGAAAGTTGGTTCTCTGTGGATTCAATCTGTTTCGTTAATTCGCCAATTGTTTGATGAGCCTTGTCTATGGTCAAAAGCATTAAATCAAAAGAGCATTTGTTAAGTATGCTTTCAAAGCGATTGCAAAAATCAGGGTCATCACGAAAAAGTGTGGGACGCAAATGGGACCGTAGTCCCCTCGGTATGCGACCGCTTTTGTGATACTCGGTGAGTGTACTGCAATGTAACTGCAGTGAAACCAGTCTTCGTTGATCACGTGTGTAATCTCTGGTTTTCCATTCCTGTGAGGGAATTTGTAAAAAATCATTCCCCAGTTGTACCTGGGCGATGATATTGTTGGTAGCTTCAAGATCATATGAAAAAGTGTTCTGAGACATTTCAAGGAACACAACCACCAGATTTCATCCTTACGCTATCAGGTCTTGGAACAAATTAATACCCCACGGAGAGGCGGTAACAGGATTAAAATATTGAAACAAAGAGAAAGTTTCTGGATACACCGACTGGACACTTTATCCCCGAGAGGCCTTAACCGTGAATGTGACTTTTACTGTGATCTTTAAATATTCATTCGTGTTTTCCAGTATTGTGGATTGATATGGTGCCATAATGTTAATTCATTGATATTGATATGTATATACTTCTCCTTTATTTCAGTCTCCCTAGTTGGATTATAATCATAGTCAATATACAAGTTGGTGAGAAAATAACCCCCCCCCCCCTTCCCTTCCCCCGCATTTTCCTCCCATCCTTTTCCCTTTCCTTTCCTTTCCCCCCTTCCCCCCCCTTCACCCTACCTTTTCCCTTTCCCCCCTCCCCTTTTTCCTCCCTACCCCTAACCCTCCCCCTCTGATCATTGATTAGAATATAGTATAAGAATATAGTATACATAGATACTTATATGCCTAGATATTTATTCATACAATCTAGAACTATATAATGTGATTTTTTTCGCCGTTTGTTCTTTTATCCCTTATATTCTAGCATGACGAATATTTATGTGTTTGTTAAATTATTCTTTAAATTACTATATATATATATATATATATATATATATATATATATATATATGTGACCCCTTTTTACTTGGCATAATACTCTCTCTATTCTCTTTTACTAAATCGTTAGCATAGAACTATATATACTCTTTATCTCAAATATCCTCAAATATCTTTTATATAACCTTTCTTCTTCCTCTCAAATCAACCAGCGGACTGATTTCTAGCCCATTATCCCTTTTTTAAGGTATAAACACAGTACACAATCCCCAGCACATTACTATTCCTTATTCTCCGTCTCAGTACCTAGTGCGCATGCGCACACTATATCCTGCGATCACACGGTTCACATGACGTCACTGGCGATCATGTGACCCGCTGAACCCGGGCATAGGTCAGAGCGCACACATGACTTCCGGCCCCACGGCTTAAATCACAAACAGGCAGACACAGACACAGTGCCTGTATCACGCCGTTTGCAGCTTGGCCACGGTAAGCTCATGTACTACATACCTAGAATATACTTATATTTATTCCGCTGAACGATTTACTTTAACTTATCTTTATACTTACCATACTAACTAAGCTTATCTACTGCATTGATTCCTGACTCAATTCTATGATCAATTGATGAGTAATAGACATGGTTCATGCTATAGCCCTGTTCTGATTATTCAGTTCTCCTTCTATTATAGATGGTATCTGTTTAACCAGTCTCATATCCCTCTTACTTTACCTACCTTCTACTCTCCTTACACTAGTGTCATTAACCTGAGACTTGTGTATGTATGTGTATATATATATATATATATATATATATATATATATATATAATTCCTTCTACTTTTTCTTCATTGTCCTCTTCTTCATCATGTGTCAATAGTATACTATGGTCGCCGCATTGACAAGCCAGCGAAATAAAACCTTTATATTTATACTCCTTCACAGATCCCTTGAGAAAGGTCTTGACAGGACCGAAACAGTGGGACACAATATGGCCTACAAATATATGTTATATATGCTTATACTATAATCATGGCGCGATTAGTCATATATTGACAACTCTTCTGAATTTTTTGTACCTACAATAAATTTGCAAAGTAAAAGACATTGGTGTGCCGTGGATTATCTATATATAGCAGAGAATCAGGCTTCACGTCACCCACCACTGGAACAGGCCACTGTCACATATTTAGGCCCAGGCACCCAGGCAGAGGAGAGAGGTCCCATAGCAGAGAATCTAGCTTCATGTCAGCAGAGAATCAGTCTTCATGTCATAGCAGAGAATCAGGCTTCACGTCACCCACCACTGGAACAGGCCACTGTCAGATATTTTTAGGCCCCGGCACCCAGACAGAAGAGAGGTTCATTCAACTTTGGGTTGCCCCGCAATATAATGGTAAAATGAAAATAAAAATAGGATTGAATGAGGAAGTGCCCTGGAGTACAATAATATATGGTTAAGGGGAGGTAGTTAATGTCTAATCTGCCCAAGGGATGGACAGGTCCTGTGGGATCCATGCCTGGTTCATTTTTATGAACGTCAGCTTGTCCACATTGGCTGTAGACAGGCGGCTGCGTTTGTCTGTAATGACGCCCCCTGCCGGGCTGAATACACGTTCAGACAAAACGATGGCCGCCGGGCAGGCCAGCACCTCCAAGGCATAAAAGGCTAGCTCTGGCCACGTGGACAATTTGGAGACCCAGAAGTTGAATGGGGCCGAACCATCAGTCAGTACGTGGAGGGGTGTGCACAGGTACTGTTCCACCATGTTAGTGAAATGTTGCCTCCTGCTAACACGTTCCGTATCAGGTGGTGGTGCAGTTAGCTGTGGCGTGGTGACAAAACTTTTCAACATCTCTGCCATGCTAACCCTGCCCTCAGAGGAGCTGGCCGTGACACAGCTGCGTTGGCGACCTCTTGCTCCTCCTCTGCCTTCGCCTTGGGCTTCTGCGGTACGCCAGACCTGCAGGGTAATGCGATTGTGAGGTCACGGTTAACAGCAAGCGAGGGTTACTCACAGTTCTATAAGGAAACCCTGGGCAGGCATACAGCAGTGAAGGGGAGGCTGGCACAGGAGTCCTCTGGGGCACACTCTGTATTTAGAGACCAGGCCTGGTGGTGGATGAGGTGCCCTGGATGTTGCAGGTGTTTTATGTGCCTGGGGCAAGGTCCCTTTAAAGTTCGTGACGCCAGTGCCTGTAACGGTGGCACACCGGTTGGTAGTATTAATAAGTGAGGTACACAGATGGTATGGTGAACCAAACTTTGCTTTACTGTGATCAATTCAACTTTATACAGTTGGATGTCAAACTCAGTTCCACATATCAAGTACACTTCGCAAGCAGGGTTTCACAATTATGGCAGGTATACTGTTTCTTGACAAGATACACAGAGGGTAAACATCCACATGCACAGAATCAGGCTGTACAGACTCCTCGGAGATAGTGTACACTGTTCCTTAGAACTCCTGTCTGGCTTTGATCCCAAGGCCCGGATACCTTATTGTAGGCTTTTATCCTTGGTAAATAATCCTCCTCAGGTACTCATTCTTGCCTTACATTTCTACTCTTTCTGCCCTTCAGCTTACTTGTATTAGCTGGACATGTTGACTCTGCTTGGCTTGGTGGGAACTACAGGGTTTTTCTCCCAGGAGATAAACTCTTCCCTTGGGGTAGATCTTCTGAGCTAACCATGGCTCTCTTGATCAGCAGGTAGACTAGGATCCCTCTACTAGTCTCCTGGTAGCAACTAGAAGCCTGGGCTGTCTAGTTGCATGTCAGGAGAAGGCTCTGGCTTGTGCCTTCTAGCTTGTCTCTGCAGACTCCTGACCTTCAACCCCCTCCCTGTCTGGGCCTGAATACTTATACCAGGGGTTCTCTAACTCCCTCTAACGTCTGGGATGACTAACTGCAGCGAACTAGGCCTGATATTACATATTACAGGGGGACATTGCATACAAACAATACCTTATAAAATACATAAAATGCACAATTAGAGATAACATTCCTGTCCCTAGTGAGGAAGAGTAACGCACACACCAATTGACCCTTGTGTAGTGCCCACGCTTATCTAGTGGGGACACTACACTTCCACTTGTTCCCCTGTGACATTTGGGAATGCTCTCAGTAGCGCGTCTACCAACGTGCGCTTGTACTCGCGCATCTTCCTATCACGCTCCAGTGCAGGAAGTAAGGTGGACACATTGTCTTTGTACCGTGGATCCAGCAGGGTGGCAACCCAGTAGTCCGCACACGTTAAAATGTGGGCAACTCTGCTGTCGTTGCGCAGGCACTGCAGCATGTAGTCGCTCATGTGTGCCAGGCTGCCCAGAGGTAAGGACAAGCTGTCCTCTGTGGGAGGCGTATCGTCATCGTCCTGCGTTTCCCCCCAGCCACGCACCAGTGATGGGCCCGAGCTGCGTTGGGTGCCACCCCGCTGTGAACATGCTTTATCCTCATCTTCCTCCACCTCCTCCTCATCCTCGTCCTCCTCGTCCTCCAGTAGTGGGCCCTGTCTGGCCACATTTGTACCTGGCCTCTGTTGTTGCAAAAAACCTCCCTCTGAGTCACTTCGAAGAGACTGGCCTGAAAGTGCTAAAAATTACCCCTCTTCCTCCTCCTCCTCCTCCTCCTGGGCCACCTCCTCTTCCATCATCGCCCTAAGTGTTTTCTCAAGGAGACATATAAGTGGTATTGTAACGCTGATAACGGCGTCATCGCCACTGGCCATGTTGGTGGAGTACTCGAAACAGCGCAACAGGGCACACAGGTCTCGCATGGAGGCCCAGTCATTGGTGGTGAAGTGGTGCTGTTCCGCAGTGCGACTGACCCGTGCGTGCTGCAGCTGAAACTCCACTATGGCCTGCTGCTCGCACAGTCTGTCCAGCATGTGCAAGGTGGAGTTCCACCTGGTGGGCACGTCGCATATGAGGCGGTTAGCGGGAAGGCCGAAGTTCCGCTGTAGCGCAGACAGGCGAGCAGCGGCAGGATGTGAACGCCGGAAGCGCAAACAGACAGCCCGCACTTTATGCAGCAGCTCTGACATGTCGGGGTAGTTGCGAATGAACTTCTGCACCACCAAATTCAGCACATGCGCCAGGCAAGGGATGTGCGTCAAACCGGCTAGTCCCAGAGCTGCAACGAGATTTCGCCCATTATCGCACACCACCAGGCCGGGCTTGAGGCTCACCGGCAGCAACCACTCGTCGGTCTGTTGTCCTATACCCCGCCACAACTCCTGTGCGGTGTGGGGCCGGTCCCCCAAACATATGAGTTTCAGAATGGCCTGCTGACGTTTACCCCGGGCTGTGCTGAAGTTGGTGGTGAAGGTGTGTGGCTGACTGGATGAGCAGGTGGAAGAAGAGGAGGAGGAAGCTGAGTAGGAGGAGGAGGAGACAGGAGGCAAAGAATGTTGCCCTGCGATCCTTGGCGGCGGAAGGACGTGCGCCAAACAGCTCTCCGCCTGGGGCCCAGCCGCCACTACATTTACCCAGTGTGCAGTTAGGGAGATATAGCGTCCCTGGCCGTGCTTACTGGTCCACGTATCTGTGGTTAGGTGGACCTTGCCACAGATGGCGTTGCGCAGTGCACACTTGATTTTATCGGATACTTGGTTGTGCAGGGAAGGCACGGCTCTCTTGGAGAAGTAGTGCTGGCTGGGAACAACATACTGTGGGACAGCAAGCGACATGAGCTGTTTGAAGCTGTCTGTGTCCACCAGCCTAAATGACAGCATTTCATAGGCCAGTAGTTTAGAAATGCTGGCATTCAGGGCCAGGGATCGAGGGTGGCTTGGTGGGAATTTACACTTTCTCTCAAATGTTTGTGAGATGGAGAGCTGAACGCTGCCGTGTGACATGGTTGAGATGCGTGGTGACGCAGGTGGTGGTGTTGGTGGTACATCTAATGTTTGCTGGGCGGCAGGTGTCACCGTTCCTCCAGAGGCGGAGGAAGAGGCCGAGGCGGCAGCAGCAGAAGAGATAGCAGGGGGAGCCTGAATGACTTCCTTGTTTTTAAGGTGTTTACTCCACTGTAGTTCATGCTTTGCATGCAGGTGCCTGGTCATGCAGGTTGTGCTAAGGTTCAGAACGTTAATGCCTCGCTTCAGGCTCTGATGGCACAGCGTGCAAACCACTCGGGTCTTGTCGTCAGCACATTGTTTGAAGAAGTGCCATGCCAGGGAACTCCTTGAAGCTGCCTTTGGGGTGCTCGGTCCCAGAGGGCGGCGGTCAGTAGCAGGCGGAATCTCTTGGCGGCGGGTGTTCTGCTTTTGCCCACTGCTCCCTCTTTTGCTACGCTGTTGGCTCGGACTCACCACTGCCTCTTCCTCCGAACTGTGAAAGTCAGTGGCACGACCTTCATTCCATGTGGGGTCTAGGACCTCATCGTCCCCTGCATCGTCTTCCACCCAGTCTTGACCCCTGACCTACTGTTCAGTCTGCACACTGCAGAAAGACGCAGCAGTTGGCACCTGTTTTTCGTCATCATCAGAGACGTGCTGAGGTGGTATTCCCATGTCCTCATCATCAGGAAACATAAGTGGTTGTGCGTTAGCGCATTCTATCTCTTCCACCCCTGGGGAAGGGCTAGGTGGATGCCCTTGGGAAACCCTGGCAGCAGAGTCTTCAAACAGCATAAGAGACTGCTGCATAACTTGAGGCTCAGACAGTTTCCCTGATATGCATGGGGGTGATGTGACAGACTGATGGGCTTGGTTTTCATGCGCCATCTGTGCGCTTTCTGCAGAAGACTGGGTGGGAGATAATGTGAACGTGCTGGATCCACTGTCGGCCACCCAATTGACTAATGCCTGTACCTGCTCAGGCCTTACCATCCTTAGAACGGCATTGGGCCCCACAAAATATTGCTGTAAATTCTGCTGGCTACTGGGACCTGAGGTAGTTGGTTCACTAGGACGTGTGGCTGTGGCAGAACGGCCACGTCCTCTCCCAGCACCAGAGGGTCCACTAACACCACCACGACCATGTCCGCGTCCGCGTCCCTTACTAGTGTTTTTCTCATTGTTACCGTTCACCACAATAAGAAAATTATTATTTGGCCCAATGTATTGAATTCAAATTCAGGACTTTTTTTACAGACACCTAACACTATCTGGCTATCTATTTAGGTACTGTATTACTCTAATACAGCCACAGCAGTAATGAAAGATTTAGCTGAATATAAATTTGAGGCCTATTATTTAGGCGCTGGGTGACAGACATACATTTACGGACAGAATTAGACTTGGATCTGCACAGTAGCGTGTGTGTGAAGTTATTGAGAATTACCCTATCAGCACCTTGAATGTAATATACCCTTTTAGGGATAGATTTAAAGTAGGCCTGATACAGCAGAAACCACTAATTTAGAGAATTGCAAAATTGGGAATTGTATTTCAACCCAGAACAAAAACTGTGCTTTGACGGACACTAAATAACTTGAACAGCTAAAGCAATAATGACAGATTTGGATGAATATAAATTTGAGGCCTATTTTTTTAGGCGCTGGGTGACAGGTATACGTTTACACACAGAATTAGACTTGGAATTGCACAGTAGGGTGTGTGTGAAGTTATTGAGAATAACCCTATCTGCACCTTCAATCTTATATACCCTTTTAGGGATAGATTTAAAGTAGGCCTGATACAGCAGAAACCACTAATTTAGAGAATTGCAAAATTGGGAATTGTATTTCAACCCAGAACAAAAACTGTGCTTTGACGGACACTAAATAACTTGAACAGCTAAAGCAATAATGACAGATTTGGATGAATATAAATTTGAGGCCAATTTTATAGGCGCTGGGTGACAGGTATACGTTTACACACAGAATTAGACTTGGAATTGAACAGTAGCATGTGTGTGAAGTTATTGAGAATAACCCTATCTGCACCTTGAATCTTATATACCCTTTTAGGGATAGATTTAAAGTAGGCCTGATACAGCAGAAACCACTAATAGACTTGGAATTGCACTGTAGCGTGTGTGTGAAGTTATTGAGAATAACTAGTGACAGGCTCAGCTTTACCCTGATGTAGGATATAGCCAAAAAATAACCACACTATTGATGGTTAAATGCACTTAGTGACAGGCTCAGCTTGCCCCTGATGTAGTATATGGCCAAAAAATAACCACACTATTGATGGTTAAATGCACTTAGTGACAGGCTCAGTTTAACATAGAAACATAGAAACATAGAATGTGTCGGCAGATAAGAACCATTTGGCCCATCTAGTCTGCCCAATATACTGAATACTATGGATAGCCCCCGGCCCTATCTTATATGAAGGATGGCCTTATGCCTATCCCATGCATGCTTAAACCCCTTCACTGCATTTGCAGCTACGACTTCTGCAGGAAGGCTATTCCATGCATCCACTACTCTCTCAGTAAAGTAATACTTCCTTATATTACTTTTAAACCTTTGCCCCTCTAATTTAAAACTGTGTCCTCTTGTGGTAGTTTTGCTTCTTTTAAATATGCTCTCTTCCTTTACCGAGTTGATTCCCTTTATGTATTTAAAAGTTTCTATCATATCCCCTCTGTCTCTTCTTTCTTCCAAGCTATACATATTAAGGTCCTTTAACCTTTCCTGGTAAGTTTTATCCTGCAATCCATGTACTAGTTTAGTAGCTCTTCTCTGAACTCTCTCTAGAGTATCTATATCCTTCTGAAGATATGGCCTCCAGTACTGCGCACAATACTCCAAGTGAGGTCTCACCAGTGTTCTGTACAGCGGCATAAGCACTTCACTCTTTCTACTGCTTATACCTCTCCCTATACATCCAAGCATTCTGCTGGCATTTCGTGCTGCTCTATTACATTGTCTTCCCACCTTTAAGTCTTCTGAAATAATTACTCCTAAATCCCTTTCCTCAGATACTGAGGTCAGGACTGTGTCAAATATTCTATATTCTGCCCTTGGGTTTTTACGCCCCAGGTGCATTATCTTGCACTTATCCACATTAAATTTCAGTTTCCAGAGTTCCGACCATTCTTCTAGTTTTCCTAAATCCTTTTCCATTTGGCGTTTCCCTCCAGGAACATCAACCCTGTTACATATCTTTGTGTCATCAGCAAAAAGACAAACCTTACCAGCGAGGCCTTTTGCAATATCACTTATGAAGATATTAAACAAAATCGGTCCCAGTACAGATCCCTGTGGAACCCCACTGGTAACATGACCTTGTTTTGAATGTTCTCCATTGACTACAACCCTCTGTTGTCTGTCACTCAGCCACTGCCTAATCCACTCAACAATATGGGAGTCCATGCTCAATGACTGCAGTTTATTGATAAGTCTTCTATGTGGGACAGTGTCAAAAGCCTTACTAAAATCTAGATATGCGATGTCTACTGCACCTCCACCGTCTATTATTTTATTCACCCAGTCAAAAAAATCTATAAGATTTGTTTGACATGATCTCCCTGAAGTAAACCCATGTTGTTTTTCATCTTGCAATCCATGGGATTTTAGATGTTCCACAATCCTATCCTTTAATAGGGTTTCCATTAATTTGCCTACTATTGATGTCAGACTCACTGGTCTATAGTTGCTCGATTCCTCCCTACTACCTTTCTTGTGAATGGGCACGACATTTGCCAATTTCCAATCTTCCGGGACGACTCCTGTTACTAATGATTGGTTAAATAAATCTGTTAACGGTTTTGCCAGCTCACCACTAAGCTCTTTTAATAATTTTGGGTGTATCTCATCAGGCCCCTGTGACTTATTTGTCTTCACCTTAGACAGCAAACTTAGAACATCTTCCTCTGTAAAGATACATGCATCAAACGATTTATTAGTCATTCTTTCTAGTGGAGGTCCTTCTCCTTTTTCTTTTGTAAAAACTGAACAGAAGTATTCATTAAGGCAGTCGGCTAGCCCTTTATTCTCTTCTACATACCTTCCGTCCTTTGTTTTTAATTTAGTTATTCCTTGTTTTAATTTCCTTTTTTCATTTATATATCTGAAGAATGTCTTATCCCCTTTTTTCATAGACTGAGCTAGTTTTTCTTCTGCCTGCGCTTTAGAAGTTCTTATAACTTGCTTAGCCTCTCTCTGCCTAATCTTGTAGATTTCCTTATCTTCATTGCTCTGGGTTTTTTTTATAATTACAAAATGCTAGCTTTTTATTTTTAATGATTTGGGCCACTTCTGCTGAGTACCACAGTGGTCTCTTCCTTTTTTTGCTTTTACTGACAAGTCTAATGCAATTTTCTGTTGCCTTCAATAATGCACCTTTTAAGTAGTCCCATTTCTCCTGGACTCCATGTAATCCGTTCCAGTCTGATAAGGACTCATTTATGACTAATTTCATTTTTGAAAAGTCTGTTTTTCTAAAATCTAAAACTTTTGTTTTTGTGTGGTGGGACTCTTTCACAGTTCTTATATTAAACCACACTGACTGGTGATCACTAGATCCCAAGGTTTCGCCTACAATGACATCATATACCGAATCCCCGTTTGTGAATACCAAATCCAAAATGGCCTTCCTCCGGGTTGGCTCCTCAACCACTTGTTGTAGAGATAACCCCAGTAGGGAATTTAGAATATCTGTACTCCTGGTAGAACTTGCTATTTTGGTTTTCCAGTGTATATCTGGAAGATTGAAATCTCCCATAATGATAACTTCTCCTTTCATTGTCATTTTAGCTATTTCTTCAACTAGTAGATCATCTAGTTCTTTAACTTGACCAGGTGGTCTATATATCACACCTACACGAGTTACTGCATGGTTAGCAAACTGCAACGTAACCCAAACTGACTCTATGTTGGCCTCACCAACTTGTATTAGGTTAGATTTAATGCTATCTTTCACATACAGGGCCACTCCTCCTCCTTTCTTGCCTTCTCTGTCTCTTCTGTATAAAGAGTACCCTGGTATGGTTATGTCCCAGTCATTTCTTTCATTAAACCATGTCTCCGTAACAGCCACTAAATCTACATTCTCAGATGCCATTATTGACCCAAGTTCATTGATTTTTTTACCTAAACTGCGAGCATTTGTAGACAGGACTCTGAGCTTATCATTTCTTAACCTCTGTGCTTCTGACCTGTTCTGGCATTGTTTCGGGGGGCAATTGGACTCTTTTATTTTCACTCTTTTGCCCCCCCTTACTAGTTTAAATACTCTTTCGCAAATTCTTGGAGTTGTTCACTAAGTACATTTGTTCCTTTGAGAGAAAGATGCAAGCCATCTTTTTTGTACAGTTCCTTTCTATTCCAAGTAGAGCTATCATGAGAAACAAAGCCAAATCCTTGCTCTTGACACCATTTACCAAGCCATATGTTGAACTCCTTTATGCGCCTCTGCCTATCATTCTGAACATTATGCACAGGCAGAACTTCAGAAAATGAAATGGTGGATGCAAAATCCTGTACGTCATTACCAAGTGTGATAAAAGATTTTTTCACCTCTGACACTTCATTGCAAGCCAGGTCATTTGTCCCTAGATGGACAAGAACATCCACGTCCCCTTCCTGCTTTGCTTGCTTAACAATATTAATAATACGTCTTCTATCTCTTCTAGCAGTTGCCCCAGGGAGACATCTCACAAAACCATTTTCTTTAAGCTCCACACTTCTTATGATTGAATCACCCAGCAACAGCTGCTTCCTTTGAGACTTCACTTTATCTTTTTTGTTGCATACATTAGACATAGGAGTCGATGGTTTCTCACCCTCTGTGCTTGAGTCCATATCCATGTTGTCCTTACATTCTGAGAGTGCTGCAAATGAATTATGGAGAACCACCGACTGTGGGACATGTCTTCTATCCACCACTCTAAGTCTTCCAAAACCTACAGTAACCCATCTGCCATTTCTGGGGGTCCTCTGTGGCAGTGGCATTGCAGCGGTCCTAGCTGGAGTTTGTTTAACAGATAATTTAAATATTTCAGCTTTCAAAAATGCAATTTCCTGCTGCAGTAAGGAGAACTGTCTACAGATCTGACAGTATCCGAATCTCCAAAGAGTGGAACATGAAATAAATCCACAACAATTCCTGCACTGAACCAAGTCTGCCATTTTAAAGAGGAGAAAAAAATAAAAAAATAAAAATAAATTTGTAACTTTAAATCAAACAAATCTTACCTTTTTTTTTTTGTATTGTTTCCACCTTCCAGCCTACCTCCTGACTATCTCCTGCAATATCTCTTTACTAGTACTTAATGTAGTACTTGCAGCTAATGAATTAGGCCAGCTAATGAGTCTGTCTCTATATATACACACACTCCTTCCCAAACTCCTCCCCCAGCAACAAATGTAACACCTTAGTGAGCTAGGCTCATTAGCAAACGCACAATAGCAAACAGCTGACCGAATTCCTTTACCTCTTCTCAAGCAATGATCAGCAAAAACAACACAGATGAGCCAGTTGGAGACTCTAAGCCAATCTCTTGCAGTATCTCTGGAATCTCTTCTTGTCTCCTGCAATATCTCTTTACTAGTACTTAATGTAGTACTTGAAGCTAGTACTTGCAGCTAATGAATTAGCTGAATTAGTTTGACCCTGATGTAGGATATAGCCAAAAAATAACCACACTACTGATGGTTAAATGCACTTAGTGACAGGCTCAGCTTGCCCCTGATGTAGTATATGGCCAAAAAATAACCACACTATTGATGGTTAAATGCACTTGATGACAGCTTAACCCTGATGTAGGATATAGCCCAAAAATAACCACACTATTGATGGTTAAATGCACTTTGTGACAGGCTCAGTTTGCCCCTGATGTAGTATATGGCTAAAAAATAACCACACTATTGATGGTTAAATGCACTTGGTGACAGGCTCAGCTTGCCCCTGATGTAGTATATGGCCAAAAAATAACCACACTATTGATGGTTAAATGCACTTGGTGACAGGCTCAGCTTGCCCCTGATGTAGTATATGGCCAAAAAATAACCACACTATTGATGGTTAAATGCACTTGATGACAGCTTGACCCTGATGTAGGATATAGCCAAAAAATAACCACACTATTGATGGTTAAATGCACTTTGTAAAAGGCTCAGCTTGCCCCTGATGTAGTATATGGCCAAAAAATAACCACACTATTGATGGTTAAATGCACTTGATGACAGCTTGACCCTGATGTAGGATATAGCCAAAAAATAACCACACTATTGATGGTTAAATGCACTTTGTAAAAGGCTCAGCTTGCCCCTGATGTAGTATATGGCCAAAAAATAACCACACTATTGATGGTTAAATGCACTTTGTGACAGGCTCAGCTTGCCCCTGATGTAGTATATGGCCAAAAAATAACCACACTATTGATGGTTAAATGCACTTAGTGACAGGCTCAGCTTGCCCCTGATGTAGTATATGGCCAAAAAATAACCACACTATTGATGGTTAAATGCACTTGATGACAGCTTGACCCTGATGTAGGATATAGCCAAAAAATAACCACACTATTGATGGTTAAATGCACTTGATGACAGCTTGACCCTGATGTAGGATATAGCCAAAAAATAACCACACTATTGATGGTTAAATGCACTTTGTGACAGGCTCAGCTTGACCCTGATGTAGTATATGGCCAAAAAATAACCACACTATGATGGTTAAATGCACTTAGTGACAGGCTCAGCTTGCCCTGATGTAGTATATGGCCAAAAAATAACCACACTATTGATGGTTAAATGCACTTGATGACAGCTTGACCCTGATGTAGGATATAGCCAAAAAATAACCACACTATTGATGGTTAAATGTACTTGGTGGCAGCTTGTGCTGGCGCACCACAAGACGCAAAATGACCGCCGATCAACCCAGAAAAAAGTGAATGAAAAACGCTCTGGGCAGCCTAAAAACAGTGAGCAATTGAATAGCAGCAGTTCAATGATCCACAGCTGTAGATCGATCACTGAATGAAGTCTTTTGGAGGAGTTAATCACTGCCTAATCTGGCCCTAACAGCAGCTGCAACCTCTCTCTACACTGATCAGAGCAGAGTGACGTGCGGCACTACGTGACTCCAGCTTAAATAGAGGCTGGGTCACATGCTGCACTGGCCAATCACAGCCATGCCAATAGTAGGCATGGCTGTCATGGCCTCTTGGGGCAAGTAGCATGACGCTTGTTGATTGGCTGCTTTGCAGCCTTTCAAAAAGCGCCAAGAAAGCACCGAACACCGAACCCGGACTTTTACGAAAATGTTCGGGTTCGGGTCCGTGTTACGGACACCCCAAAATTCGGTACGAACCCGAACTATACAGTTCGGGTTCGCTCATCACTAATGACCAGGCCACTTTTTACACTTCTGCACTACACTACTTTCACCGTTTATTGCTCGGTCATGCAACTTACCACCCAAATGAATTTTACCTCCTTTTATTCTAACTATTAGAGCTTTCATTTGGTGGTATTTCATTGCTGCTGACATTTTTACTTTTTTTGTTATTAATCGAAATTTAACGAAATTTTTGCAAAAAAATGACTTTTTTCACTTTCAGTTGTAAAATTTAAAAAAAAAAAAACGACATCCATATATAAATTTTTCTCTAAATTTATTGTTCTAAAAGTCTTTGATAAAAAAAAAATGTTTGGGTAAAAAAAAAAAATGGTTTGGTACAAAAATGTGAATTTCCGCTTTTTGAAGCAGCTCTGACTTTCTGAGCACCTGTCATGTTTCCTGAGGTTCTACAATGGCCAGACAGTAGAAAACCCCCACAAATGACCCCATTTCGGAAAGTAGACACCCTAAGGTATTTGCTGATGGGCATAGTGAGTTCATAGAACTTTTTATTTTTTGTCACATGTTAGCGGAAAATGATGATTTTTTTAATTTATTTTTTTTCCTTACAAATTCTCATATTCCACTAACTTGTGACAAAAAATAAAAACTTCCATGAACTCACTATGCCCATCAAAAAATACCTTGGGGTGTCTTCTTTCCAAAATGGGGTCACTTGTGGGGTAGTTATACTGCCCTGGTATTCTAGGGGCCCTAATGTGTGGTAAGTAGTTTGAAATCAAAATTTGTAAAAAATGACCTGTGAAATCCGAAAGGTGCTCTTTGGAATGTGGGCCCCTTTGCCCACCTAGGCTGCAAAAAAGTGTCACACATCTGGTATCGCCGTACTCAGGAGAAGTTGGGGAATGTGTTTTGGGGTGTCATTTTACATATACCCATGCTGGGTGAGAGAAATATCTTGGCAAAAGACAACTTTTCCCATTTTTTTATACAAAGTTGGCATTTGACCGAGATATTTCTCTCACCCAGCATGGGTATATGTAAAATGACATGCCAAAACACATTGCCCAACTTCTCCTGAGTACGGCGATACCAGATGTGTGACACTTTTTTGCAGCCTAGGTGCGCAAAGGGGCCCACATTCCAAAGAGCACCTTTAGGATTTCACAGGTCATTTTTTACACTTTTTGATTTCAAACTACTTACCAAACATTAGGGCCGCTAGAATGCCAGGGCAGTATAACTACCCCACAAGTGACCCCATTTTGGAAAGAAGACACCCCAAGGTATTTCGTGATGGGCATAGTGAGTTCATGGAAGTTTTTATTTTTTGTCACAAGTTAGTGAAATATGAGACTTTGTAAGAAAAAAAAAAAAAATCATCATTTTCCGCTAACTTGTGACAAAAAATAAAAAATTCTAGGAACTCACCATGCCCCTCACGGAATACCTTGGGTTGTCTTCTTTCCAAAATGGGGTCACTTGTGGGGTAGTTATACTGCCCTGACAATTTAGTTCCCTAATGTGTGGGAAGTATTTTGAAATCAAAATGTGTAAAAAATGACCTGTGAAATCCGAAAGGTGCTCTTTGGAATGTGGGCCCCTTTGCCCACCTAGGCTGCAAAAAAGTGTCACACATCCTGTATCGCCGTACTCAGAAGAAGTAGGGCAATGTGTTTTGGGGTGTCTTTTTACATATACCCATGCTGGGTGAGAGAAATATCTCTGCAAAAGACAACTTTTCCCATTTTTTTTATACAAAGTTGGCATTTGACCAAGATATTTATCTCACCCAGCATGGGTATATGTAAAATGACACCCCAAAACACATTCCCCAACTTCTCCTGAGTACGGCGATACCAGATGTGTGACACTTTTTTGCAGCCTAGATGCGCAAAGGGGCCCAAATTCCTTTTAGGAGGGCATTTTTAGACATTTGGATCCCAGACTTCTTCTCACGCTTTAGGGCCCCTAAAAGGCCAGGGCAGTATAAATACCCCACATGTGACCCCATTTTGGAAAGAAGACACCCCAAGGTATTCAATGAGGGGCATGGCGAGTTCATCGAATTTTTTTTTTTTTTGGCACAAGTTAGCGGAAATTTATATATTTTTTTCTCACAAAGTCTCCCTTTCCGCTAACTTGGGACAAAAATTTCAATCTTTCATGGACTCAATATGCCCCTCACGGAATACCTTGGGGTGTCTTCTTTCCGAAATGGGGTCACATGTGGGGTATTTATATTGCCCTGGTATTTTAGCGGCCCTAAAGTGTGAGAAGAAGTCTGGAATATAAATGTCTAAAAAAAAATTACGCATTTGGATTCCGTGAGGGGTATGGTGAGTTCATGTGAGATTGTAACTTGGGCCAAAAAAATGTCTGAATGGTGCCTTACAGGGGGGTGATCAATGACAGGGGGGTGATCAGGGAGTGTATATGGGGTTATCACCCCCCTGTCATTGATCACCCCCCTGTAAGGCTCCATTCATGCGTCCGTATGTGTTTTGCGGATCCGCGGTGTCTGTGTTTTGCGGATCCACGGATCCGCAAAACACATACGGACGTCTGAATGGAGCCTTACCGGGGGGGTGATCAATGACAGGGGGGTGATCAATGACAGGAGGGTGATCAATGACAGGGGGGTGATCACCCCGCTGTCATTGATCACCCCCCTGTAAGGCTCCATTCAGACGTCCTTATGTGTTTTTCGGATCCGATCCATGTATCCGTGGATCTGTAAAAAACATACAGACGTCTGAATGGAGCCTTACAGGGGGGTGATCAACGACAGGGGCGTGATCACCCCATATAGACTCCCTGATCACCCCCCTGTCATTGATCACCCCCCTGTCATTGATCACCCCCCTGTAAGGCTCCATTCAGATGTCCGTATGTGTTTTTCGGATCCGATCCATGTATCCGTGGATCTGTAAAAAACATACGGACGTCTGAATGGAGCCTTACAGGGGGGTGATCAATGACAGGGGGGTGATCAATGACAGGGGGTTGATCAATGACAGGGGGGTGATCAATGACAGGGCGGTGATCAGGGAGTCTATATTGGGTGATCACCCCCCTGTCATTGATCACCCCCCTGTAAGGCTCCATTCAGACGTCCATATGTGTTTTGCGGATCCGATCCATGTATCCGTGGATCCGTAAAAAACATACGGACGTCTAAATGGAGCCTTACAGGGGGGTGATCAATGACAGGGGGGTGATCAATGACAGGGGGGTGATCAGGGAGTCTATATGGGGTGATCACCCCCCTGTCATTGATCACCCCCCTGTAAGGCTCCATTCAGATGTCCTTATGTGTTTTTCGGATCCGATCCATGTATCCGTGGATCTGTAAAAAACATACGGACGTCTGAATGGAGCCTTACAGGGGGGTGATCATTGACAGGGGGGTGATCAGGTAGTCTATGTGGGGTGATCACCCCCCTGTAAGGCTCCATTCAGACGTCTGTATGTGTTTTGCGGATCCGATCCATGTATTCGTGGAATTGTGAAAAAACATACGGACGTCTGAATAGAGCCTTACAGGGGGGTGATCAATGACAGGGGGTTGATCAGGGAGTCTATATGGGGTGATCACCCCCCTGTCATTGATCACCCCCCTGTAAGGCTCCATTCAGACATCCGTATGTGTTTTGCGGATCCGATCCATGTATCCGTGGATCCGTAATGAACATACGGACGTCTGAATGGAGCCTTACAGGGGGGTGATCAATGACAGGGGGGTGATCAGGGAGTCTATGTGGGGTGATCACCCCCATGTAAGGCTCCATTCAGACGTCTGTATGTGTTTTGCGGATCCGATCCATGTATCCGTGGATCCGTAAAAAACATACGGACGTCTGAATGGAGCCTTACAAGGGGGTGATCAATGACAGGGGGATGATCAGGGAGTCTATATGGGGTGATCAGGGGTTAATAAGGGGTTAATAAGTGACAGGGGGGGTGTAGTGTAGTGGTGTTTGGTGCTACTTTTTACTGAGCTGCCTGTGTCCTCTGGTGGTCGATCCAAGCAAAAGGAACCACCAGAGGACCAGGTAGCAGGTATATTTGACGCTGTTATCAAAACAGCGTCTAATATACCTGTTAGGGGTTAAAAAAATCGCATCTCCAGCCTGCCAGCGAACGATCTTGCGTTAGGCGGTCCGGAGGCGGTTAAAGGGCCCTGCTACAGTACCTGCGCAAGCTGCAATTGGCGTCACGAACTAAAAACTATTAATATTGCGCCAATCCTGCTTACTGCACTAGCATACACACTTTCATCAGACATTACCGCTTAGACTTATCCAGGTCTTCTGACCTTTCCTATGGACGCAAGGTCCTTCAAGCGGTTGCCCCCCCTAAAATGTATAATTTTATAATTCTCCTGTGTGGCCCTCATGGTGATGAAATGGAAAACCAGAATTAGACTTACCCGTAATTTTGTTTCCATGAAATCACCATGACGACCCGTATTTTCCCCCCTTTTTTTTTTTTTTTTTTGGTATGAAGAAATACCTTGTGTCTCCCCTTCGGGGTATGATGTAATACCTTGAATATATTTCTACTCATGATTCTGGCACTCAGTAATCTTTGAAACACTGAGGAACGGAGGTAACAGGGGGCAATTTAACCTCTTCTCTGTTCCTGCCCCTACAGAGGTCATGGGTCAACCTCCTGTGTGGCCGTCATGGTGATTTCATGGAAACAAAATTACCGGTAAGTCTAATTCCGTTTTTTTGTCACCTTACATAGCTAAAAGTACAACAGCAAGCGATCAAAAAAACATAAGCCCACCAAAATAGTACCAACCTAACCATCACCTTATCCCACAAAAAAGAGCCCCTATCTAAGACAATCGCCCACAAAAAAAAAAAAACTACAGCTCAGAATATGGAGACACTAAAACATAATTTTTTTTGTTTTAAAAAAAGCTGTTATTGTGTAAAACTTAAGTAAATTAAAAAAAGTATACATATTAGGTATTGCCGCGTCCGTAATAACTTGCTCTATAAAAATATCACATGACCTAACCCCTCAGATGAACACCGTAAAAAAAAAAAACGGTGTAAAAAAAGCCATTTTTTGGCACCTTACATAACAAAAAGTGTAAAAGCAAGCGACCAAAAAGTCATATGCACCCCAAAATAGTGCCAATCAAACCGTCATCTTCTCCCGCAAAAAATGAGACCCTACCTAAGATAATTGCCCAAATACTGAAAAAACTATGGCTCTCAGAATATGGAGACACTAAAACATGATTTATTTTTTTGTTTCAAAAATATTATCGTGTAAAACTTAAATAAATTAAAAAAGTATACATATTAGGTATTGCCGTATCCGTAATAACCTGCTCTATAGAAATATCACATGACCTAACCCCTAAAGTGAACACCGTAAAAAATAATGTGTAAAAAAAGCAATTTTTTGTCACCTAACATAACAAAAAGTGTAATAGCAAGCGATCAAAAAGTCATATTCACCCAAAAATAGTGCCAATCAAACCTTCCTCTCATCCTGAAAAAATCATACTCTACCCAAGATAATCAGCCAAAAACTGAAAAAACTATGGCTCTCAGACTATGGAAATACTAAAACATGATTTTCTTTGTTTAACCTTTTCATGACCAAGTGTCATTGATGCCCTAATGTCCAGGTCAAAATTTACAAATCTGACATGCGTCACTTTATGTGGTAATAGCTTTGGAACACTTTTACTTTTCCAAACCATTCTGAGACTGTTTTCTCGTGACACATTGTACTTCATGAAAGTCATATATTTGAGTCAATATATTTCACCTTTATTTATGAAAAAATCCAAAATGTACCCAAAATTAGAAAAAATTCCCAATTTTCCAAATTTCTATTTCTCTGCTTCTAAAACAGAAATTCATACCTAATAAAATATTTATTACTTAACATTTCCCATATGTCTACTTTATGTTGGCATCATTTTGGAAATGTCATTTTATTTTTTTACAACGTTAGAAGGCTTAGAAGTTTAGAAGCAATTCTTAAAATTTTTAGGTAAATTTCCAAAACCCACTTTATAAGGACCAGTTCAGGTCTGAAGTCACTTTGTGGGGCTTTCATAGTGGATACCCCCATAAATGACACCATTGTAGAAACTACACCCCTCAAGTTACTCAAAACTGATTTTACAAGCATTTTTAACCCTTTAGGTGTTTCACAAGAATTAAAGGAAAATGGAGATGAAATTTCAAAA
This sequence comes from Bufo bufo, assembly GCF_905171765.1. Lineage (NCBI taxonomy): Eukaryota > Metazoa > Chordata > Amphibia > Anura > Bufonidae > Bufo > Bufo bufo. The sequence goes on along the minus strand of NC_053395.1, from coordinate 78,207,094 downwards.
TTTCACTTTTTTGGCAGATTTTCCATTTTATTGCATTTTTTTCTTTAACACATTGAGGGTTAACAGCCAAACAAAACTCAATATTTATTACCCTGATTCCGCGGTTTACAGAAACACCCCACATGTGGTCGTAAACTGCTGTACGGGCACACGGCAGGGCGCAGAAGGAAAGGAATGCCATACGGTTTTTGGAAGGCAGATTTTGCTGGATTGGTTTTCTGAACGCCATATGTTTTTTATTTTTCTGCCGATCGTCTTGTGCAGGGGCTCATTTTTTGCAGAAAGTGTTGAGGTTTTAATTGGTACCATTTTTGGGTACATAGGATTTTTTGATCACTCATTATTACACTTTATGGGGCAAGGTGACCAAATTGGCTGTTTTGGAACAGCTTTCATTTATTTATTTTTACAGAATTCATCTGAGGAGTTAGGTCATGTGATAGTTTTATAGAGAAGATCGTTACGGACGTAGCAATACCTAATATGTATACTTTTTCTTATTTATTTAAGTTTTACACAATAATTTCTGAAACTAAAAAAATTATGTTTTAGTGTCTCCATAGTCTGAGAGCCATAGCTTTTATATTTTTGGGGCGATTGTCTTAAATAGGGTATCATTTTTTGCGGGATGAGGTGACGGTTTGATTGGTACTATTTTGGGGGTCATAAGCCTTTTTGATCGCTTGCTGTTGCACTATTTGTGATGTAAGGTGACAAAAATAGTTTTTTTTTTTTTTATGGTATTTATCGGAGTGGGTCTATCAATTGATATATTTATAGAGACGTTCGTTACGGATGCGGTGACACCTAATATGTGTATTTTATTTTATTTTTTCATTTTTTTACAGGAAAAGGCAATTTCTTTTTTTAATTTACATTTTTATTTATTTTTTTATTTTTCATTTTTATTATTTTCACTTTCTTTTTTATCAAGTACCTCTTGGATCATGAAGATCCAATGGGGCTGATGGCTGTACTATACTTTGCAATGCTCTTGCATTGAAAAGTATAATACTATTAGATGCCCTGTAGGTGGCAGCACCGGACGCCTTTGCCATGGCAACCGGACGCCTTTGCAAAGCGTCCGGTTGCCATGGAAACCATCGGGCGCTGCTATCACAGCGCTGCAGCCTCGATGGTTGAGAGAGGGAGCTCCCTCCCTCTATTAACCCCATGGATGCTGCAACCACGGCATCTATCGGGTTACAGCAGAGTGTCAGCATAGAGCTGACACTCGCTGCTGCAGCGCTGGAAAGGGGGGGTATTGGGGTACGGCGGCTAACATTGAGGGTGAGGGAGGCTGGGGCAGGAGGGGCGGGGAGACAGCATGGTGCGGACCGCATCAGGGAGAGACTACATGAATATGGATCGGGCGGGGGAACTACTGCATCAGGGGCAAGCGCGGACAGGGGGGTGTTGGAGGCAGATCGGGGGTCACAGATTGGGGGCCACAGACACTACCTGATTTCAGGCTGTGATCTTCAAAGTGCAGATCAGAGCCTGAAACCGGCATTTTTTCCACTGCCGCGATCCGATTGGTTAGTCTGCACAGACTAACCATAGGATCTATTGTCGGCAAGGGGCCACTCTGATTGGTCCCTTGCCAGCATTACTGCACTGTATGCTGTCCGTGACAGCAGCAGGACAGGGGCATAAGCTTTAATCCAAGCGCTTTGCAGCGCTTGGAATAAAGAACTGTCTTGACGTTTATAGACGTGATAGCTGCACGGGGCATGTGCAGCTATCACGTATATATACAGATTGCAGTCGGGAAGGGGTTAAAAATGAAATCATTGTGTAAAACTTACATAAATAAAAAAAATAGTATACATATTAGGTATCGCCGCGTCTGTGACAACCTGCTCTATAAAAATACCACATGATCTAATCTGTCAGATGAATGTTGTAAATAAAAATTAAAAATGGTATTACACCCTTCTGTACTGCACACCTATCAATAGTACACCTATACCTGTCCTTAAAATGACTTTTGTGGACCTATTAGCTAGCAATTTGTGTCTCTAACAGTCTGTCCCTGCTCCACACAACAACCTCTTCCTACACTGACAAAAGATAGAATGTAAAATGGCGGCCAGAACAGGTCTATTTATAAGGTAGGGGGGTATGTCCATGTGCTGAAACTTTTCAATTGGCTGTACTGTACTACCTGATGGATGTGTCATGAGTCAAAGTTCTTCACAATGTAAAAGAATATGGCGTGCGCGAATATCGCCATATTTTCGCATGTTCGGCATATCGCGAACAAGCGATGTTCCCCGCAAACCGTCAGCCGGGAGAACCGCAAGGCCATCTATACTCATCATATATTGTATTTCATGAAAGTGCTAACATTCTGTCACAAAATATATATATATTTTTTTTTAATAACAAATTTAAAGAAAATTTGAACACTTGGTATTACGCTTTTTGTGATGTAAGGTGACAGAAAATGGCTATTTGGAAACAGTCTAAATTTTCTTTTTTTTACGGTGCTAACCTGAGTGGTTAGGTCATGTGATATTTTGATACAGCAAGTTATTATAGACATGGCAATACCTGATATGTTTACTTTTTTTATTTTTATTTTACTGTTACACAGTATTTATCAAAAAAAGTCATGTTTTAGAGTCTCCATATTCTGAGTTTTTGGGCTAATTTTTTGCGGGATGAGGTGACAGTTAGATTGGTACTATTTTGGGGGTCATACGTCTTTTTGATCACTTGGTGTTGCACTTTTAATGATGTAATGTGCCCAAAAAAATTGTTTATTTAGCATAGTTTAACTTTTTTTTTTTTTTATCGGTGTTCACAGCAGAGGTTCGATAATTTTTTTTTTTATAGAGCCGGTCGATATGGACACGGCGATACATTATATGTCTACTTTTATTTTATTGGCTATTTTATTAAAATTCTACTTTTGGGGGTATGATCCCCTTTACAATGCATTACAATACTTCTGTATTGTAATGCATTGGCTGTAAGTTTATTACCAGTTTAATACCCTGACATCGGGTCCCAGTCACAGCAGCGCGGGGACCCGATGGACACCCCGCACATGTCTGAAGCTCGCACGTGCTATCAATGACTGCAGGCCCCCTGCCCCCGATCGGCTGGGTGCAGCTCCAGAAACCCTCCACCTCCCCATGCACTACATTTACGTCACTCGGCTTTAAGTCAAGTTCAGATCTGACGTACATGTACGTCATCGGGCATTAAGGAGTTAAGTGGGGGATGTATGTAATGTAATGATGTACGGGGCCTTTTACTGAAATACAGGATAATTGCAGTTTATGTTTATACACACACATATATATATTTCTGTAGGTGTAAAAAGCACGAAATCAGCCGGTTACATAATACTGTACATCTGTACCTTGCTGTGTGTATAAATATATACAGTGGATATAAAAAGTCTACACAACTCTGTTAAAATGTCAGGTTTCTGTGCTGTAAAAAAATGAGACAAAGATAAATCATTTCAGAACTTTTTCCACCTTTAATGTGACCTATAAACTGTCCTACTCAATTGAAAAACAAACTGAAATATTTTAGGTGGAGGGAAGAAAACACTAAAATAATGTGGTTGCAGAAGTGTGCACACCCTCTTATAATTGGGGATGTAGCTGTGTTCAGAATTAAGCAATCACATTCAAAATCATGTTAAATAGGAGTCAGCATACACCTTCCATCATTCAAAGTGCCTCTGATTAACCCCAAATAAAGTTGAGCTGCTCTAGTTGGTCTTTCCTGAAATGTTCTTAGTCACATCCCACAGCAAAAGCCATGGTCCACAGAGAGCTTCCGAAGCATCAGAGGGATCTCATTGTTAAAATTTATCTGTCAGGAGAAGGGTACAAAAGTATTTCCAAGGCATTAGATATACCATGGAACACAGGAAGACAGTCATCATCAAGTGGAGAAAATATGGCACAACAGTGACATTACCAAGAACTGGACGTCCCTCCAAAATTGATGAAAAGACGAGAAGAAAACTGGTCTGGGAGGCTACCAAGAGGCCTACAGCAACATTAAAGGAGCTGCAGAAATATCTGGCAAGTACTGGCTGTGTGGTACATGTGACAACAATCTCCTGTATTCTCCATATGTCTGAGTTATGGGATAGAGTGGCAAGACGAAAGCCTTTTCTTACGAAGAAAAAATATCCAAGCCAGGCTACATTTTGCAAAAACACATCTGAAGTCTCCCAAAAGCATGTGGGAAAAGGTGTTATGGTCTGATGAAACCAAGGTTGAGCTTTTTGGCCATAATTCCAAAAGATCTGTTTGGCGCAAAAACAACACTGCAGATCACCAAAAGAACTCCATACCTACAGTGAAGCATGGTGGTGGCAGCATCATGCTTTGGGGCTTTTTTTCTTCAGCTGGAACTGGGGCTTTAGTTAAGGTAGAGGGAATTAGGAACAGTTCCAAATACCAGTCAATATTGGCACAAAAACTTTAGGCTTCTGCTAGAAAGCTGAACATGAAGAGGAACTTCATCTTTCAGCATGACAATGACCCAAAGCATACATCCAAATCAACAAAGGAATGGATTCACCAGAAGAAGATTAAAGTTTTGGAATGGCCCAGCCACAGCCCAGACCTGAATCCGATTCAAAATCTGTGGGGTGATCTGAGGTGGGCTGTGCACAGGAGATGCCCTCGCAATCTGACAGATTTGGAGTGTTTTTGCAAAGAGTGGGCAAATCTTGCCAAGTCAAAATGTGCCATGCTGATAGACCCAAAAAAGACTGAGTGCTGTAATAAAATCAAAAGGTGCTTCAACAAAGTATTAGTTTAAGTGTGAGCACAATTATGGAACCATATTATTTTATTTTTATATTTTTTTCTTCCCTCTACCTAAAAGATTTCAGTTTGTTTTTCAATTGAGTTGTACAGTTTATAGGTCACATTAAAGGTGGAAAAAGTTCTGAAATGATTTATCTTTGTCTAATTATTTAACATCACAGAAACCTGACATTTTAACAGGGGTGTGTAGACTTTTTATGTCCACTGTGTATATATATATATATATATATATACTCATGGCGAGGTAGAGATGGACCGGCTGATTTGCTACATGTCACATCAGTTAATAAGTAATAATTTGTAAAGGGATGAAATACTTATTTTTATAACTGTATATATACATTACTGAGTGTTGGCGAGAGATACAAAAGTAATGTAAGCATTGTACCTGGGCATACTCTGTCACAAATCTCTATGATCCGCTGCAAGTTGCATCTCTTTAGATATGACCATTTTTTCAGCATGGCCATCCTGGGATGATTTGTCTAAAATTTTTGTTCCAGCTTGGACTGGACCTCATCCATGATCCGCTGTTTCCCCGCCTGGACCCGGGTGTGGTCGTAGCCCCGCTCCAACATTCGCTGCAGGATAAAGACACAAACAAGTATGGAAAATTATGTTCTCAACAAAACATCAGAAAGTATTTAAGTATTTGAAGGGGAAATATTATATTTAATTTTACCGTTATAAGATTGTAATGTATTGCGATTGTATATGTGTGGGGTCTGAGCAATCGGATATTGGCCAGCTGAGCAGAGATGTACCGGTCTAGTGAAGTGACGGTACGGTATGGGGTGTACAGCTGGTTCGCGTCCCCGTGATGCACCCTGGGTAACTCTAAATGAACCAGCAAATACTGTCGGTAATACACAAAAAGATTCTCCAGAGTCCTGACCAACAGGACTCAAAAACTCTTATCTATAGAGTGTGTGTGATATAGTATACAGTGGATGGCAGGAAAATGGATGTGCAATGTGCATATGAGAGATTTCTCTGCTGTCCATACATACATACTACTGACATAGTGCTGTGATGTCACAGCAATATTTACTTCAATAAACAGTAATATCTACTTAGACTTGATCAAATGTGAAATTTTATGTGTTGCGAATAGAAATTTGCATCAGAAGTATAGATTTTTGCATTCTCAAATATTTTATCTACATCTAAAGTGATTGTTCTGACATGCATGTGACATGTAACCGAAACTAGAAAGGGGCAGTGACTGCATAAAACTTCCCTTTTAATATATTGAGGTAAAAAAGCCCCTACAAACAAGCAAACATATAGGTGGCCACAGGGCACAGCTGGTCATGGATATAGACCATCAGTAGCGCTGAGTATGACCATCAAAAATGGCTGGAAGGGTGCCCACACCGTATATTAGACCAGGGAGGACAAAAAGCAATTGTCCCTCTTTACTTGGAAACTGTGTTTCCAAATAATTGGTACTATACGGATATCACACAGACACCTATGACAGACTACTGGGTGATTGAGGCAAAAAAAGGGGGAGGGTAACCGATGTAACTGACCCTGTAAAGCCCTACTTGGGTGAATTAGGCCAAGTAAGGCTTTACAGGGTCAGTTACATCGGTTACCCTCCCCCCCCTTTTTTGCCTCTATCACCCGGTAGTCTATCATAGGTGTCTGTGTGATATCCGTATAGTACCAATTAGTGCGCATGCACTTTAAGCGATTTTTACATTGCGATTTTCATTCATTAAAAAAAAAAAAAAGAATATAGCGAATTTACGAATTCACGAATATATGGCGAATATTCGGCCATATATTTGTGAAATATAGTGAAATCGAATATTGCCAATGCCGTTCAACACTATTGCTGTGCACACTGCTTGTAGAAAGCCAGCATCTCTACTTCTTCCCAGATGTCTTCCTGCTCAGTAGGCTCTTCTCTAGTAGGCAGATGGGATAAGGCGATCTGCATTCTCATTTGACTTGCCTCTTCTGTACTTGACCATGAAGTTGTAGTTTGCAAGAAGTGAGGCCCATCTCTGCTGTAGAGCTCCTGATCTTACTGTGTTCAGGTGTGCAAGCAGGTTGTTACCAGCATAGATTCTAATAGTCCACTGGCACTGATACTCCTTATACCAGTTAGGTCCATATATATTTGGACAGAGACAACATTTTTCTAATTTTTGTTCTGTACATTACCACAATCGATTTTCAACAAAACAATTCAGATACAGTAGAAGTTCAGACTTTCAGCTTTAATTCAGTGGGGTGAACAAAATGATTGTATACAAATGTGAGTAACTAAAGCATTTTTTTAACTCAATCCCTTCACTTCAGGGGCTCAAAAGTAATTGGACAAATAATTATTATTATTTTTAATAAAGAGGGTGCAGACATAATGTCAGAGTAAAGGGGGTCCCAGAGTCAAGAAATGATGAAAATGTTGCACATATCTTACAGCAGATCTTTAATCTTATACTTGAACGCCCTGCAGAGACATTACAATGGATAGAGCCCACAGGGCTCTCCGATCCAAGTCCCTAGAAAGAAATCCCAGAGATATTATCTGCTATGACTATAGCCTCAAAGAAGCATTAATGGCCAAAACACGTTCCATGCACCAAGTGATCTACCAAGGAACCCCAATACAAATATATCAAGATCTTTCATGGATAACCCTCCAGAAGAGAAAGGCCTTGTTGGATACTGTTGGATACTGTTGGATACTTGTTGGATACTCTCTGCAAACATAGTCTTCCTTACTGGGGTTACCCTTTCAGTCTTATGGTTAGAAAGGAGGCGGGATATACACACTGCGTTCTCCGGAAGATTTAACCGGATTCTGTACCCACCTGGATATACCAATTTCCTCCATGCCAGATTGGACTGCCTCTCAACTACGTCCTCTGATTTCTCCTACTTGGTCAAAGGCTCCTCCAGGGAAGAGTCGCCTGCGGCCCACTGACTCTGGTCATTCCTGAACATTACATCCTCCCCCCCAGAAGAGGGGAAACCTATCTTAGTAGCCAGGACATGTCCCCTTCTAATTAATCGGACTGAGGTCGACCCGCATGGTCATTTTCTTATCCTCGCTGGCACCCTGTCTGCAATGAAGATAACTCTATGCAATTTATACTCCACTAACTCAGTTCAGATTCCTTTTCTCTCTTCTGTCTTGTCTACCCTAGAGACCTACCGTAACTCTGCCGTAATACTTGGGGGGATTTCAATGTCCATTTTTCTGACATAGCTGACAGGCTGGCAATACATTCCACCACTCCCTTCCCAGAAGTCCACCCGTTTGTCTATAAACTTCCGTAGACTTCTACGTTCCTATTTCCTTTATGATTTGTGGTGAGTAGATAATCCCACTGAATGCCAAAACTCCTTTTTTTTCCCATCCTCACCAAAAACACACTAGAATCAATATTTTTTCAGTAACATACTGACTCTACGATTGTCTCTACGTCTTTAGCAACACTCCGTCCCATTACCTGGTCGGACCATGCCCCTCTTTATGTAGACCTCGATTTGGCTTCCCCTACGAAACATACCCACTGGAGCTTAAATTAAACCCTACTGACTAATATTGTCACAAGAGAAGAATTAAGTTCTCACCTAACTAATTATTTTTTAATTAATAAACCGTCAGTGTCCTCTTTAGGGCTATTGTGGGAGTCTTCCGAGGCAGTCTTCCGAGGGTGTTGTATCTCAACAGCCTCTAGGGTTAAAAAAGATAGAAAAAGTCATCATAGTAGGTGTCTAATGGAACTACATTGTTGTTTATGCCTCAAAGTTGCTTAAAACCTCACAGAGGTCAGACATACAAGAGCATGTTGCAGCTGGTATTCCACTACTGCCCTCTGCTGCTCACAAAGCCTGGACCACATGTAGAACGTAGAGTTCTGGAAAATGCCAAACCGACGGCAGTTGTAGATGACTTTTGGAAATGGGCACACTCACAGCGCACCTTCATCAGTAGCGCAGGCAAAATGGGGGAGGTTGGGAGAAAATTGAGAACATGTGGCCGGATCCCGGACATTAAGGCAAGATTTACATTGTCATATTAGCATTTTCTCCATGTACAATTTTACCTTCTTCACTGGGCAGAGGTTGTTTTCTGCCCCTCTGATAGCCCTGATTCGCTGAGGGCTGGGCTGTTATGTTCCAGGGCTTCATGTTTTTATTGTTATTGTTTGAGTTTGATTTTCAGACTAGGCTGTAAAAATAAAATATGTTATGGTTATTTGGTTATTTATGAGTTCTTAAAAAGTTCATGCCATTGGTTTAACACCACTCTTGTTTGTTAGGTTTTTAGTTATGTTAGTGTATAAGTTTGGGATGTTTGTTGTGCATGGTACATATATGCTGTATGATTGCCATGTGTGTAAGCTTGCCGAGCTACAAAGCTGCCAACAACTTATGGCCATTATCAGACACAGCCAACCTGGTCCCTTATACCCTGCCCCAGCTCTGCGGCGGTGTGCTTTTTGTCACCCAAGCAAATTAATTTCAGCGAGGCCTGTTGCCGCTTCCCCATGAGAATTCAGAGTTTGCAGTGAAGGAGGAGGTGGAGGCGGAGGAGAATTAAGGGGGGTTGCTGCCACTAATGTAGGTGGTGGCAGAAATCCTGATGAAAGTAGTGCCATTTCAATCCTTTGCGACGGTGGCACCTGTGCCATCCCAGGGTCCGACTCGCTAACGGCCTACACAAGGTTCACCCAGTGTGCCATAATGGAAATGTAACATCCCTGGCCAAAAGCACTTGTCCATGTGTCCGTCGTTAAGTGGACCTTCCCAATAACTGCATTGGTCAGGGCACGGGTGATGTTATGGGACACACACACAATTGCTGGTGTAATGTCGAAGATTTTATGCCGCAATAAAGCTACAAATTTTTCCACCATTTCTTGAGCTGGATTTCCTATATTTTCGAATTTGCCATTACGCATCCGGGTGCGTCATTCGTGCTCGACTGGTGAAGGGGAAGGTGAGAGCTGCTGTGTGCTTAATGTGATTAAATGCGGGGACGGCACACCGTGAAAAATAGCGGTGGCTGGGGACTGAGTAATGAAGGACGGCCGCCGCCATGAGGCTGAGGAAAGCTTCAGTGTCCACAGGCCTAGATGGTAACATTTCCATGCCTACAAATTTTGAAAGGTGCGCATTTAGAGCTATAGCCTGTGGGTGGATGGCGCTTACGATCAAAGGCCTGGGGACATCTGTACGCTGTGCTTGGACACAGAAAGGGGTGTACTAGCAGATGGTGCTTGCGAAGGCCCAGCTGCAGGGCGAGAGTCATCCAGGCCTGCATCTAGGACAGAGGATTGGCCAGCATGTAAGACAGGGAAGGAAGAGGAGGCAGTGGTGTGACCCACAGACACTGATTGTGGACCCAGGGGTTCGGCCCACCTATTAGGATGCTGTGATGCCATGTGGCGGATCATGCTGGTGGGGTTGAGGCTGCTACTGTTCCCACCCCTACTCATTTAGCCTCCAGTGTACAGTCTTCCCCCATTATGTTCCCGTGTTTGAGTGTTTATTGTTATGTTTTTAGTTAGTTTATTAATAGGATGTAAAATATGTTATGGTTATTGTTATTTATGAAATGTTGAGTTCTTATTTAGGTATAGCACAGTTACAGTTAGCAAATTCCAATTCTTTTATCGTCCCCACCTTCCTCAATAAAGCCCCAGACTGCGGAACACCTACCCCTTGTCAAGGGAGATTTGCACAAGGGGGAACAGTTGCGGGCCTGTTTATTGTGGCCCGCCTTTTCCCTTTTGCCACCACACGCAATATTTGTAGTCCAGTAAAAGGCCAAGATCAGGGCAGGAAGTGTACAAACAAATCTGAGAAATAAGGCTAGGTCATCAGAAATTAAGCCTCAAAAGCCCCCTTAATACTCTGAGACCACCATCCATTGGCTGAGGAAGACTTTGGATGTACATACGCTGGCTCTTTAAATGGCCAAAAGCAAGTGTGCGTATGCCAGTAGGCCTTCTCAAAAAGGAATGCAGGCTGAAGCCTGCAGAATACACTGGAGATATCGGCAGCTGAGACTGCCGCCAGCAGGGGAAGGAGTGTGAAAAGACCCATTCCACCAGTTAAACAGAGGGACCAGCTGGGTGAGTAGCGTGGCACCTGTGCCTTTAAGGAGACGTGGAGCAGCAGTGGGTTTGGCCAGTGCAATACTTTTCCTTTCCTCCCAGGATGCACTTTTTTCTGCATTCAAAATAGTCCCTCACAGATAGCCCCAAGGATACATAGGTTATGCAATGCCTCCACAATTTCCTCCTTCCTTGCCTAGAAAGATATATATAGTTAGAACTTTCTATGAATTTAGAAGTAGAAATGAAAGAATGAATCGATTGGCCTATTAATGAGATCACTACAGCAGCACTCAGTGGAGGGGAAGGGAGCAGGAATGCTACTGAGCATGTAAGTTTACCAGTGAATGCAAGAAAAGGTGAACCAGAAGAATGAAAAGCAGGAAGTGCTACCAAGGAGGAAAATGTATGTAAAATAAGAAGCAACTTTTCATAGGATTACCCCTTTAACTAATAAGACATATGCCTACAATAGAGCAATTGAAAAATACAACTCATCCCACTAAACCAAGTTCTCAATACTGCCATGTCAAGCTAAGAATAAAAAAGGAGTTTTCAAATGTGACTAAGAAAAAACAAATACAAAGTGCAGCATCCTTAAAGGGGTTGTCTCACTTCAGCAAAAATCAATTATAATGTGAAGAAAGTTAATACAATTGAACTTTTGGGTGACCCTTCACTACGTGTTGAGACACAATTATATTTTTATTTTTCAAATGGTCTGTGAGACCAATGGCTGTCTCTAAATTACACGTGTGATGATTCCTAAAATAAAACATAAACTTTTATTGTATTCAAATTAAAAAATTAAACACTCTAAATAACGTTTCAGCTTGGCCTGCTGTCTGTGTGGGATTTCCTTTATATATATATATATATATAGGGATTAATATGCTGGCATTTTGGGATCCTGGTGGACGTGCTTACTGTCTTGCACGCAGACTGCCCGATCCCCTGAAGACGCCAAGCTAAGTTGGCGAAACATGTCGGGGGGCAGAGTGCTGTAAAGCACAAGTTTTAAACAGCAAGAGCCTGCAGCAAATGATAAATTATAGGTAGCTGAACAGCAGTCACTGGTAGTGATAGATAGGAATGTGAATAAGACCAGCGACTGTGACGGACCACAGGCTGTGGTATAACAGAGCTGGTATCAGTTAGCATCCGTTGTAGCTGCTGAACACAAAGTAGCTAAACGGAGCTAAGATTACAGCAAGACAGTAAGCACGTCCACCAGGATCCCAAAATGCCAGCATATTAATCCCTATATATATATACATATAAAGGAAATCCCACACAGACAGCAGGCCAAGCTGATAATTTTAAACGTTATTTAGAGTGTTTAATTTTTTAATTTGAATACAATAAAAGTTTATGTTTTATTTTAGGAATCATCACACGTGTAATTTAGAGACAGCCATTGGTCTCACAGACCATTTGAAAAATAAAAGAAAGTTAATACAAGGCACTTACTAATGTATTGTGATTGTCCATATTGCATCCTTTGCTAACTTGATTCATTTTTCCATCACATTATACACTGCTCGTTTCCATGGTTACGACCACCCTGCAAGCCAGCAGTGGTGGTTGTGCTTGCACACAATAGGAAAAAACACTGGCCTCTCTGGTGTCCATAACCATGGGACTGCACATAGGCCAGGTGCTTTTTTTTTTCTATACTGTGCAAGCATGACCACCACTGATGGATTACAGATTGGTCGTAACCGCAAAAATGAGCAGTGCATAATGTGATGGAAAAATGAATCCAGCCAGCAAAGGAAGCAAAATGGATAATAACAATATATTAGTAAGTGGCTTGTATGAACTTTCTCTACATAATAAATGCTATTTGCCGAAGTGAGACAACCCCTTTAACCCCTTAAGGACGCAGGGCGTATCGGTACGCCCTATTTCCCGAGTCCTTAAGGACTCAGGGCGTACCGGTACGTCCTAACTTGAAATCGGTATTCCGGCGCCCCAGGGGTTAATCGGAACGGGATTTCGGCTGAAATCATTCAGCCGGCATCCCGTAACAATGCAGGGGGGGGGTCATTTGACCCCCCCGCATCGACGATCGCAGAAAACTGCAGGTCAATTCAGACCTGCGGTTTTCTGCGTTTCCGGTCCATTTGGGTGTCCTGTGACCCGATGAACCGGAAAAAGACTGCGATCGGTGGCGTAATTATACACCACCTATCGCAGTCCGAGGATTTGGAGAGGCGGTGCTGGCCCTGGTGCTGATGCCTGCTGTCCAGGGTGCTGATTGGTGCAGGGGAGAGAGGCGCGAGATTCAAACTTCCTGCGCTCCTCTCTCCCCTCCTCTTCCTGTCCAGCACCCTGACCGTGCAGCACCGTCCAGCACCAGCTCCTGTGTCCCCCTAATCGGCATCCATCACCCTCCTGCACCCATCGCCACCCAGGTAGGTTAGGGTCAGTGAGGGAGAGGCACCGTTAGGCAGGGAAAGAAGGGAAAAGTAAGTTAGAAAAAAAAAAAAAAAAAAACTTTTATTCCAAACTTTCTTTAATCCATTTCTTTGATCCATCCATCAGACCCCAGACCCCCCCCCCTGCCACTTGCCCCCCCACCAGCCCCCCTCTCCCCTGACCACCAGCCCCCTTACCACCACTTTTTTTTTTTCTGCGTGCGCTGACTGGCCGGCACTTTTTAGCGTCCGTCCACTGTTAGCGCATCGCCCGCCCCACCACCCCACCCACCGCTGATCAGCGTTGTACCGCTGATCAGCAAGTTTGAACTTTTTTTTCCTAACACTTGCCCTTTCTTTTTGAGGCCATCCGGAAATGTCTGCATTTTTCCGATAATGCAGCATGTCCACCCCAAGGTTATCCTGCCTATGACGGGCTGTATAAGATACGGCCGGTAATCGATCACTTTGGGGCCACATTTCAGCAGGCCTACGTACCTGGAAGGGAGGTCGCGGTTGATGAGTCTCTCGTTGCGTTCAAGGGGAGACTCAGTTTCCGCCAATATATTCCCACAAAGCGGGCGAGGTATGGCGTGAAGCTATACAAAATTTGTGAGAGTACCTCAGGGTACACTTACAAATTTCGTGTGTACGAGGGGCGAGATTCCCGGATTCAACCCCCAGAATGTCCCCCCACTCTGGGTGTTACCGGGAAACTCGTGTGGGACCTTATGTACCCACTGCTGGATAACGGTTACCACTTGTACGTGGACAACTTTTATACCAGCATTCACTTGTTCAGGTCCCTTGCCGCCAGATCCACGTTCGCTTGTGGGACCGTGCAGAAAAATCAACGCGGCCTCCCTGCCTACCCCCTCCAGGTACCTATCCCCAGGGGTGAGACCCGTGCCCTTACTAGTGGAAACCTGTTGCTGGTCAGGTATAAGGACAAGAGGGATGTCCTTATGCTGTCCACAATCCACGGTAACAGCACCACCCCTGTCTCTGTGCGAGGTACCGCGGCAACGGTCCTCAAGCCCGATTGTATCGTCGACTACAATCGGTATATGGGAGGAGTTGATCTCTCTGATAAAGTCCTCACGCCATATAACGCCATGCGCAAAACCCGGGCATGGTACAAAAAAGTTGCGGTCTACTTGGTACAGGTTGCCTTGTACAACTCTTTTGTACTATCCCGAAGCGCTGGCAGCACAGGGACATTCCTCCAATTCTATGAGGCAGTCCTCAAGGCTCTGATCTTTTCAGACCGGGAAAGAGCAGGCCGGAGTACCTCGGGAATTGGAGGCGCCCGGATCGTCCCTGGCCAACACTTTCCAGGTGTGGTCCCCCATACTGGAAAGAAGGGACGAACCCAAAAAAAGTGCAGAGTGTGTCGCAGGAGGGGGATACGGAAGGACACCACCACTCAGTGCGACACTTGCCCAGATCATCCGGGCCTCTGCGTTATCGATTGCTTCAGGGAGTATCAGACTTCCATGGAGTACTACATTTTTATAATCCCCAACAGTCCACTAGAGAACATAAAAAACTATGGCTCTCAGACTTTGGAGACACGGAAACAATTTTTTTTTCCCCAAAAAATATTAGTTTTAGTGCAGGCATCCTCAAACTGCGGCCCTCCAGATGTTGTAAAACTAAAACTCCCAGCATGCCCAGACAACCTACAGCCATCAGCAGGGCATGGTAGGAATTGTAGTTTTACAACATCTGGAGGGCCGCAGTTTTTAGGATGCCTGCTTAGTGTCTCCAAAGTCTGAGAGCCATACATATTGGGCATCGTCGCGTGCGTAAAAGTCGTCGCTATAAAAATAACTTTTTCCCAAACGCCTCGGATGAACGGTGTTAAAAATATAAAATAAAAACGGTGCCAAAACACCCATTTTTGGGCAAAATTTCCATTTGAATACTTTTTGCCGGTAATAAAGCAAGGGTTAACAGCCAAACAAAACTCAATATTTATGGCCCTGATTCTGTAGTTTGCAGAAACACCCCATATGTGGTCGTAAATGGCTATATAGCCGCACGGCAGGGCATAGAACGAAGGGAACTCCATACGGTTTCTGGAAGGCAGATTTTGATGGACAGTTTTATTTTTGACACCATGTCCCATTAAAAAGCCCCCCCTGATGTAGCCTAGACTAGAAACTCCAAAAAAGTGACCCCATCTAAGAAACTACACCCCTCAAGGTATTCAAAAGTTACTTTACAAACTATGTTAACCCTTTAGGTGTTCCACAAAACTAAATAGCGAATGTAGAAACAATTTTAGAATTTTATTTTTTTGTTACATTGCCTCAAAAAAGAGTAATATAGAGCAACCAAAAATCATATTTACCCCTAAAATAGTCCCAAAACAACAACCACCTTATCCCGTAGTTTCCTAGATGGGGTCACTTTTATGGAGTTTCTACTCTAGGGGTGCATCAGGGGGCTTGAAAGGGTACATGGTGTAAATAAACCAGTCCAGCAAAATCTGCCTTCCAAAAACCATATGACGTTCCCCTTCTTCTATGTCCTGCCGTTTAGCCAAATAGTAGTTTACGACCACATATGGGGTGTTTCTGCAAACTACAGAATCGGGGCAACCCATTTTGAGTTTTGTTTGGCAGTTAACCCTTGTTTTACTCCTGGAAAAAATTTATTATATTGGAAAATTTTCCAAAAAATAGAAATTTCAAAATTGTTTCTCCATCTGCCATTAACTCTTGTGGAACACCTAAAGGGTTAACAAAGTTTGTAAACCCAGTTTTGAATACCTTGAGGGGTGTACTTTCTTAGATGGAGTCACTTTTTTTAAATTTCTATTCTAGGGGTGCAACAGGGGGCTTCAAATGGGACATGGTATAAACAAAAACAGTCCTGCAAAATCTGCCTTCCAAAACCCATATGGTGTTCCCCTCCTTCTATGTGCTCCCGTTCGGCCAAACAGTAGTTTACGACCACATATGGGGTGTTTCTGCAAACTACAGAATCGGGGCAACCCATTTTGAGTTTTGTTTGGCAGTTAACCCTTGTTTTACTCCTGGAAAAAAATTCTTATATTGGAAAATTTTCCAAAAAATAGAAATTTCAAAATTGTTTCTCCATCTGCCATTAACTCTTGTGGAACACCTAAAGGGTTAACAAAGTTTATAAACCCAGTTTTGAATACCTTGAGGGGTGTACTTTCTTAGATGGAGTCACTTTTTTGAAATTTCTATTCTAGGGGTGCAACAGGGGGCTTCAAATGGGACATGGTATAAACAAAACCAGTCCTGCAAAATCTGCCTTCCAAAACCCATATGGTGTTCCCCTCCTTCTATGTGCTCCCGTTCGGCCAAACAGTAGTTTACAACCACATATGGGGTGTTTCTGCAAACTAAAGAATCGAGGCAACCCATTTTGAGTTTTGTTTGGCAGTTAACCCTTGTTTTACTCCTGGAAAAAATTGATTACATTGGAAAATTTTCCCAAAAATTGTAATTTCAAAATTGTTTCTCAATCTGCCATTAACTCTTGTGGAAGACCTAAAGGGTTAATAAAGTTTGAAAAAACTGTTTTAAATACCTTGAGGGGTGTAGTTTCTAGAATGGGGTCATTTTTGGGAGGTTTCTATTATCTAAGCCTCACAATATGACTTCAAACCTGAACTGGTCCATAAAAAGTGGGATTTTGAAGATTTCTGAAAAATTTCAAAATTTGCTTCTAAACTTCTAAGCCTTGTAACATCCCCAAAAAATAAAATATCATTCCCAAAATGCTACAAACATGAAATAGACATATGGGGAATGTAAAGTCATCACAATTTTTGGGGGTATTACTATGTATTACAGAGGTAGAGAAACTGAAACTTTGAAATTTGCTAATTTTTAAAAATTTTCAGTAAAAATTGTATTTTATTTATGCAAAAAAAATTACTTTTTTGACCCAATTTTAGCCGTGTCATGAAGTACAATATGTGACAAAAAAAACAATCTCAGAACGGCCTGGGTAAGTTAAAGCGTTTTAAAGTTATGAGCACTTAAAGTGACACTGGTCAAGTTTGCAAAAAATGGCCAAGTCCTTAAGGTGAAATAGGGCTGAGTCCTTAAGGGGTTAAGGACCAAAAGAGCTGCATCCTTAAAGGGTTAAAGTTACTATTATTATATATTTAAAAACTATAATTTACTTAATGGTTGAAATCAGAAACTGTTTCAGGAATAAACATTACACTCTTGAACCACAGTGTAAACATGGCAGCTTTAAGACCTTAACCAAGTTCATAGGGGAATTGTACATTAGTGTTCTCTGAAAACATTGTATCTTGCTTTCATATTTCATTATATGGACCTCAAATGACTGTTGTCTAGCTTTAACAGTCTTGTGAATGAATGCTTATAATATAGTCAGGACTATGGTCATAATAAAAAGCTTGTTTAGTTCCTAGGTGCAGAGAATGAATGATGGAAAAGTATAGTATGATCAGCTGGAGTGGCCCAGAGGCTATTATTACAACAACAAAAAAATCGGAGACAGATGTTATTGTCACACATGAAGCACAATTTGGTGTTATTTACTAGCTAAAAATATGATTTTCTGTCTGAAGCATTATGATTGATAAAGTAACTATGCCAAGTTGTGAATTCAAGCCATCATTCCCAGGTTCAAATTACAATAACAAATATATACAGTATAGAGTTCATCGTTTCAGAATGTGTTTTGAAACTAAGCTGGTAGAAAAAATAAGAAAAATATACAGTTATTTTATGTTTTATATGGCTCTCTAGAGTTGAATGCCTCATTTACCATTTCCTGGGTGTGTGGGTACATGTTTATTGTGTCAAGTATTTTTTTTAAAGGGTACCTGTAATATTTTTTTTTTTAAGTAATTGGCTTGGTCTTACTAAGTATGTACACCTTAGTTCCTTAGTCAATATTTTTTAATAGGTATTGAATTACCTAGTAATTGCAGCTTGCTCTTTGCTCCCCCAGGCATTTCAGTGGTGCAGCTAAAACAGCGTTGCTAGGTGTCCTCCGTCTCTTATCTTGTATATAAAGAAGACGGAGGACGTAGTAGTGGGTAGTCCTGAACGCTGCGTGCGCCCTCCTGCGTTCGACTGCTGAAGTGACTTGCTTCTAGAGCGATGTAGTTCCCACTCTGGGGACTAATAAAGAGCCAAGTGCTCTCAGAAGGAAGAGGGAGTGTTTAACTGTGAGAAAAGCCGATTGGTTGGGGTGAGGTTGTGCGTTCCGGAGATGATTAGTAGTGATGGACGAAAATCATCCGGGAAGTTTCGTGAACGCGCGTTCTCGATCAAATGTTCGCGAACCGTGCGTTCGCGGCGGGCCCCATTCACTTTAATGGCAGGCGAACCTGAAAAACCTTCAGGTCATATTTGCAGCCACCAAATACTTACTAGAAGTGCACAAATAGTTCCACAACATGGACATACTAGAGGGGCATCAATTGCAAAAAATTCCCACAAAAAATATGTATTTTAATCAGGGGCAGTTTTTATGCGTCTTAAAGGGAAACTCAAAAATATGCCTTGGGAGTACACGTTCCAAAAATTAGGTATTCACCAGACAGAAAAGAACAAGTGATTATGTTGCTGGAGGTACATTAGGCATTCACTGGATGACAATTATAACAATTATAATGTAGGCCAGTACAGGCCGCAAAAATTAGGCATTCACCTGACAGAAAAGAACAAGTGATTATGTGGCTGGAGGTATATTAGATGGTCACTGGATAACTATTTTACTGCAGGGCAGTACAGGCCCCAAAAATTAGGCATTCACCTGACAGAAAAAAACAAGTGATTATGTGGCTGGAGGTATATTAGACGGTCACTGGATAACTATTTTACTGTAGGCCAGTACTGGCCCCAAAAATTAGGCATTCACCTGACAGAAAAGGCCTTTTATGCCGCTGTATATACATAAGACAAGGACCTTTCTTTGTTCTGAGTGATGGCGCATACGTGTGGGGTGGCATGAGGAAATTCAATTACACGTGGTCGTCACAGGTGTTGAATTTCTCCAAGATCCATGCCTCATTCATTTTTAGAAATGTGAGGTAGTCCACACTGTCAGGAGCTAGACTTGTGCACTTATTAGTCACGATCTCCCCTGCTGCGCTGAACGTCCTTTTGGACAGGACACTCGACGAGGAGCAAGCTAAGACTTCCATGGCAAACTGTGCCAGCTCTGGCCACAGGTCAAGCCTGCACACCCAGTAGACCATGGGTTCCTCGTTTCTCAGAACGTCCACATCGGCCGTTAACCCGATGTAGTCGGACACCTGTCGGTATAGGAGTTCCCTGAGTCTGGATCCGAAGGGTGGCTGTTGATGGGTTGGCTGCCAGAAGGATCTCATATCCATAGTGACCAATACATCTTCAAACCGCCCTCTTCTTGCAGGCGCAGTAGGATTGGTACCCGCACCTGTTTCGCTGTAGGTTAAAATTCCTCTGCCAGCGTATGTAAAAGCTGAATGAAGCATCTCTCACAGCAAGGCCTGGAAATGCTGCATTCTGACAGCCCTCTGTGATGCTGATAACATGTCCGCCATTTTGTTTTTGTACCGGGAGTTTAAGTATGTTGTCACAAAGTACTGGTCCTTGCCCTTTATGCTTTTTATACGGGGGTCCCTCTTCAAACACTGGAGCATGAAGGCCCCCATTTGCACTAAATTGGAAGCGGTGAAGTGCCCTTGCTCCTGCTCATTGCCCAGGAGAATGTCGTCCTCGGTCTCCTCCCCCCAGCCACGGACAACACCAGGGATCCCCAAAAAGTTTAAAATCCCCCTTAAAGCCTGCTCTTCTTGCTCCTTCTTCTCGTCCCCCCAGCCACCATTCTCCTCTGACTCCACTTCAGACTCCTGTTGACTAGAGATGTCGTGAACATAAAATTTTCCGTTCGCGAACGGCAAACGTGAATTTTTGCAAATGTTCGCGAACGGGCGAACCGCCATAGACTTTAATAGGCAGGCGAATTTTAAGACCCACAGGGACTCTTTCTGGCCACAATAGTGATGAAAAAGTTGTTTCAAGGGGACTAACACCTGGACTGTGGCATGTCGGAGGGGGATCCATAGCAAAATCCCATGGAAAATTACGTAGTTGACGCAGAGTCGGGTTTTAATCCATAAAGGGCATAAATCACCTAACATTCCTGAATTGTTTGGAATAACGTGCTTTAAAACATCCAGTGTGTGTATACGATCAGGTATGATGTTGTATCGATCAGGTAGTGCAAAGGTTACGCCCGCTTCACAGTAACAGACCAAACTCTGACAGACCAAACTCCGCGTTTAACGCACCGCAAACAACCGCAAACAGTGCATTTGCACTACCGAAAACTCCCCATTTTCACAAGGTTGGATACCAAGCTAGCCATGATGTCATTGAAGGTCTCTTCCTCCACCCAGCCACGTACAACACCAAGGGTCACGGAAAGGTGACAACAAGCCCCCTGGGACGCCTGCTGTGGTTGGTCTTCCACCTCCTCAAAGCCACCTTCCTCCTCTGACTCCTCTTCTTCAGACTCCTCTCTGCGTTGCCGCAGGTCCAGCAATCGGCGACGACAAGGCTGCTTCTGGTGGTGATGGTGACCACAACTCTTCCTCTTCATGCTCATCTACGGCCTGATCCAGCACTCTTCGCAGGGCACGCTCCAGAAAAAACGCATATGGGATGAGGTCGATGATGTTGCCTTGGGTTTGACTGACCAGGTTTGTCACCTCTGCAAAAGGACGCATGAGCCTACAGCCATTGTGCATGAGCATTCAGTAACGCGGCAAAAAAATACCCAGCTCCGCAGAGGCTGTCCTTTTTTTTTTAGAAAAAAAAATCTGTTCTTAACAGTTTAATCTCTGTTTAGTCCCCTATCAGGGGTCGGTGTATGGAATAGATTTTAGGAACCGGGAGATGGAAAAAGATGCTTGGTCGGTCCTCTTACTTCCAATTTGGGGCACTGCACGTACGGCTTGCAATGTACTGTGCAATGCCATTATGAGTGGTATGTTAAGTAATACATTCCTATCAGTTTAATCCCTGTTACGTCCCCTATCAGGGGACATGTATGGAATAGATTTTAGGAACCGGGAGATGGAAAAAGATGCTTGGTTGGTCCTGCTACTTCCAATTTGGGGCATTGCGCATACACCTTGCAATGTACTGTGCCACCAGATATGAGTGGTGTGTTAAGTAGTACTATTCCTATCAGTTTAATCCCTGTTACGTCCCCTATCAGGGGACGTGTATGGAAATAGATTTTAGACAACCGCAAAGAGTTGTCAATAGTTGACACTCATGACATAAATTTTATTCCTCTCTGCGTCAATCTTGGTGTAGTGATGACTGTGCTCGTGCGCACGTTTGGGAGATTGCAGGCGATGGGGTTTTTTCATAGCCTATGGTCGTGCTGAGGTAGTTCAGTGACAGTTAAGTGACCCAGAAAACAATGATTCTGCAGTGTGGGCCCATTGTTGGCCTAGTAGGCTTTAATGATCACCTTAGATGATCACAAAGAAAATGAATGTTTTTTTCTATGCAAAATTATCCAGCCGATCACTTTTGGTCTGTTCACAATGAAGCAACGGCCTTATCATCTGGGGTGTGCCAACATTGCCAATGCCAACACACTCATAGAGGTGGTCGCTTCATTGCGATACGCAAGCCCCTTCACCACAACAAGGTAACGATCACGAAGGGCAATTGACACATGTATGTGCCTTTTTTTTTGTTTTCTTTTTGCAGCCACAGTGCAGCACCAGAGGCCAGAAAAATTAGGCATGTACACAGAAAAATTAGGTATTGCGGCCAGAAAAATCGATGTTTTCCAGGCAGAAAGTGCACTAAAACATTGCGGCTTGAACCCTAGTTGGTGGCGGATAAGTCATGCAAGTCATCCGTCATGCAGAGATAAAATACAGCAGCGTGTGGACCATTTTTAGCCCAAGGCAGCTCATCTCATCAGGCCTTTTTTAGTCAAATGTATGGCCCACTGTCAGTCCCTTCGGGAACCATGCCTCATTCATCTTAATAAAGGTGAGGTAATCTAGACTTTTTTGACCTAGGCGACTTCTCTTCTCAGTGACAATTCCTCCTGCTGGACTGAAGGTTCTTTCTGACAGGACACTTGAAGCGGGGCAGGACAGAAGTTCTATAGCAAATTGGGATAGCTCAGGCCACAGGTCAAGCCTGCACACCCAGTAGTAAAGGGGTTCATCGCTCCTCAGAGTGTCGATATCTGCAGTTATGGCGAGGTAGTCTGCTACCTGTCGGTCGAGTTGTTCTCTGAGGGTAGACCCCGAAGGGCTGTGGCATCGTAGGACTTAAAAAGCTCTGCATGTCTTCCATCAACAACACGTCTGTAAAGCGTCCTGTCCTTCCTGGCAAGGTCGTGGTAGGAGGAGGATTACTTTCACCTCTTCCCCTGTTAGATTCCCGTTGTGCTGTGACATCACCCTTATACGCTGTGTAAAGCATACTTTTTAATTTATTTTGGAACTGCTGCATCCTTTCCGACTTACGGTAATTCGGTAGCATTTCAAGCACTTTCTGCATATACCGGGGGTCTAGTAGCGTGGCCACCCAGTACAGGTCGTTCTCCTTCAGCCTTTTTATATGAGGGTCCCTCAACAGGCACGACAGCAATGAAAGACCCCATTTGCACAAGGTTGGATGCCGAGCTACTCATGTCCCGTTCCTCGTCCTCACTGATCTCACTGAAGGTCTGTTCTTCCCCCCCACCCACATACCACGGGTACCAGATAGGTGACAACGAGCACCCTGGGATGCCTGCTGTGGTTGGTCTTCCTCCTCCTCCTCAAAGCCACATTCCTCCTCTGACTCCTCTTCCTCAGACTCCTCTTCCAGCGTTGCCGCAGGTCCAGCAAGCGATTCTGATACGGCTGTTTCTGGTGGTGATGGTGACAACAACTCTTCCTCTTCACGCTCAGCTACGGCCTGATCAAGCACTCTTCGCAGGGCACGCTCCAGGAAGAAAACAAATGGGATGATGTCACTGATGGTGCCTTCAGTGCGACTGACTAGGTTTGTCACCTCCTCAAAAGTACGCATGAGCCTACAGGCATTGCGCATGAGCGTCCAGTCCAGTGTTGTCCTAGCACCCCGGTCATACAAATACTCGTTGACGGCTTTTTTTTTTTTTTCAACGCTTTATTGAAAAATAAATCAGTAGTACAAGTAGTTAAATATCAATGGGCAGTATACAGCAGCATATAATATCACAAGTAGTGTTGAGCGCGAATATTCGAATTGCGAATTTTTTTCTCGAATATCGCAATTTCGAGATTTCGCGAATATTTAGAATATCGTTCTATATATTCGCGAAATAGAATATTCGTTTTTTTTCTTTTTTTTTTTTATTATATTTTTTTCTTTCCCACTTCCCTAAAGTTGTTCTTACCTGTCCTTTGGATTCCTGGCTTCCTGGCTGCTCCAGTCAGTGGCGTTTTCAACTTACTGCTATATTCCATATTAGCTAAATTACAATCTAATCTATATGTGTATTTTACGAAATTTCGCAATAGTCGCAATTGCGATGCGAGTAATATAACACGAAATATTCGCATGAAGATTTCAACTTAGCACTGCTATACTCCATATTCTAGCCTAATATGGAATATAGCTGTGCTAAGTTAGCACTGCTATATTCCATATTAGGCTAGAATATGGAGTATAGCTGTGCTAAGTTGAAATCTTCATGCGAATATTTCGTGTTATATTAGTCGCATCGCAATTTCGACTTTTTCAAATGTTCTTAATATTGCTCTAACTTCGTCTTTTAGAAATTTCGTAATAT
This sequence comes from Bufo bufo, assembly GCF_905171765.1. NCBI lineage: Eukaryota > Metazoa > Chordata > Amphibia > Anura > Bufonidae > Bufo > Bufo bufo. Next base: position 78,182,968 of record NC_053395.1, on the reverse strand, counting down.
TGCTCTAACTTCGTCTCTTAGAATATTACGAATATTCTAAAAGACGAAGTTAGAGCAATATTACGAAATTTCGTAAAATACACATATAGATTGTAATTTAGCTAATATAGTGCTATAATCCCTTTTTTTTCCTGTAATTTTTTTTGCCTCTTCTGAACTTAAGTTTTGTAAAATATGTACACTATTAAAAATTATTACTATAGCAGTATATTAGCTTAAATACAATCTATGTGTATCTTACGAAATTTCGTAATATTGCTCTAACTTCATCTTTTAGAATATTACGAATATTCTAAAAGACGAAGTTAGAGCAATATTAAGAACATTTGCAAAAGTCGAAATTGCGATGCGAGTAATATAACACGAAATAGTCGCATGAAGATTTCAACTTAGCACAGCTATATTCCATATTCTAGCCTAATATGGAATATAGCAGTGCTAACTTAGCACAGCTATATTCCATATTAGGCTAGAATATGGAATATAGCTGTGCTAAGTTTAAATCTTCATGCGACTATTTCGTGTTATATTACTCGCATCGCAATTTCGACTTTTGCAAATGTTCTTAATATTGCTCTAACTTCGTCTTTTAGAATATTCGTAATATTCTAAGAGACGAAGTTAGAGCAATATTACGAAATTTCGTAATATACACATATTAGCCTAGCCATAGTCATTAGCATAGGAACGTTGCCTTATACTATCAAGATAAATTTTCGCAATATGCGAAAAATAATTTCGCGATAATTGGAATAATTGCGAATATTCGATTTCGACGAATATAACACGAATATTCATGCGAATATTCGTGAAATATCGCGAAACCGAATATGGCACCTCCCGCTCATCACTAATCACAAGTAGTTACATATCAATGGGCAGTATACAGCAGCATACAACATCACATTACTTGTCTACTTTTACACCAACTAAATTAACAAAGTAGATGTCCTATTCAGTCATTTCGTGTAAGTATAAACAATTACATCTTGTGTTTTGTTAAGGCAGAGTAGACCCAGGTGTATTCAATAAGCATTATTAAAGTGCCTATTGACTTCCCATGGTTTCCAGAGAGCGGAAAAACTGTCATGGGAATGGTTTTCCCAAGCGGCCAGGTTCTCGAATCTATAGATGGCGTCCACCTTGTTTATCCAATGGTCTATTGGGGGAGGTCAGCCGATAACCAGTATCTAGGGATTATGAGGCGGGCTGCTGATACAAATTTTTTGAACAGTGACGTGACATTAATGGATACAGAGGAGGGGGGAAGGCCTAAGAGAGCCAATTGGGGCGAGATCGGAATTTTCAATTTGCATATTGTATTACAGTGTTTGAAGATCTCGGACCACCATTTAAAAAGTGGTGGGCAGGACCACCAGATGTGGAGGAATTTGCCGCTCCCATCTCCACACCTCCAGCATGCATTAGAACCAGCGTTGTTAGACCTGCAGGTGATATCTGGTGTTCTATACCACCTGGTAAGTATTTTGCAGCCGTTTTCATGTATCCTGACACATCTGGAGGATCTATGAGGTTCTCTAAAAAGTCTCATTTGGTCTTTTGTGGAGAACGAAGTCTCTAGGTCTTTTTCCCAGGCGCCAATGAAGGCTAATTTAGGAGGGCAAACAGGTGTGTTCAGTCTTCTATAAAGCTGAGAGATTAGTTTTTTAGGGGTAGGACTTTGAGCAATGAGGCTTTCGAACCAAGTCATGGGCCTTAAAAGGGCTTGGTAGGGAACATGTTTTATTAGACTGGAGTGTAAGAAAGAGTAAATGGAAGGAAACAACTTAATCTCGGGGAAAATAGAAGTTAAGTGATCACTATGGATTATTTTGCCATCCTCCCCAAAGAGAGAAAGAACCAGGATCTCAGAGTTTCGGACAGATATAGGGAGGCTTTGTCTTAATTCTGGTGGAGCCAAATTAATCAGATCTTTCATCTTGATAAGGGGGGGGGGGGTAGAGGGATACTATTAACCGAACATTGGAGCTTGTCCCAAGCTTCTAAAGTAGCCTGTACAGTTGGGCTAATATTCCTATTGAATAATTGAATCGTTCTTTTTGAGAATGGATCAGAAGAGTTCTAAATGAGGTGTTAGTTAGGGTAGATTCCATAGCAGTCCAAGATTTGTGAGGGGGTTCTCTGAACCAGTCTATAACCCTAGCTAGTAGGGTAGAGGTGTTGTAAAGCGAAGGGTTCGGAAGGTTAATGCCCCCATAATTTTTAGGGTTTTGTAGGATAGAAAGCCGTATGCAAGCTTTCTTTCGACTCCATATAAAGGAGCAAATTTCTTTATTGAGAGATAGGAAAAAGGAGTTTGGTATAGGGAGGGGGAGGACTTGTTGCAGATAGGTCAGTTTAGGGAGAATCAATGAAGTGAATAAGTTCTTCCGGCCGAACCAGGAGAATGTTTGAAGATGTAGGTTATTTAATTGAGCTTGCATACTTTGTAATAAAGGGATATAATTAAGTTGAAATAATTTGGTGAGGTCAGTGCCAATTTTGATTCCCAAATAAGTTATGTAAGGAGTATCCCAGTTGAACGGAGATTGGGCTGCTAAGTCTTTTTTAGTTTGACCGCTCAGGCCTAAACTCAAAATATGGGATTTTTTCATGTTTATCTTGAGGTTGGACAGGGGACAAATTTTTTCTAGTGTGTCATATATTAGTGATAGAGATTCTTTGGGGTTAGAGGTGAGGAGTAAGAGGTCATCAGCAAACGCTGCAACTTTATGTTCATGATTTCCCAATTTAATACCTTTAATTTTATCATTTTGGCAAAAAGTCTGAAGAAGTGGTTCCATAGTTAACCGCCTCACGTCCGCCCATAGGATATAAACGTCCTATGGGTGGACGTCTATTTCTGACAGCACGTTTTAAAACGTCCTGTCAGAAATAGCAGCTGCACGCTAATCGTGCAGCTGCTGATCGGGTTGCCCGCTGTCAGTGACAGCAGGGCAACCCTAAGACAAGGCAGGGACAGTGCCCAGGTGTCCCTGCCTTCACGATCGCTGCAGACACAGCGCTCACCGAGCGCTGTGTCTGCAGAGCAGGAAGCGCTGTGCGCTTCCTGTTCCGGCCCGGCGGTCATGTGACCGCCGGGACCGGAGAGTGCAGGGGCTGTGTGAGGTCTCTCAGAGACCTCGATCAGCCCTGCTGTGAGGCTGTACAGCGCAGGATTGCTGCTGTACAGCCTCTATAGGGGTGCATTTCCACTGTAACTGGGGCTACTATGTCAGCCCCAGTTACAGGAGAAATCAACAGTGAAAAAAAAAAAAAAAAGTGAAGTAAATGTCCCCCAGAGGTCTTGTATGACCTTATGGGGGACGAAAAGTGTAAAATAAAATGAAAATAAAATAAAGTGTTGAAAAAATAAAATAAAAAAAAGGTTCACATGTAAAAAAAAAAAAAATCCCAAGTAAGGAATAAAAAAAAAAAAAAAAATAGAAAAAATAAAATAAAATAGACATATTTAGTATTGCCGCGTCCGTAAAAACCAGCTCTATAAAAATATCACATGACCTAACCCCTCGGGTGAACACCGTAAAAAATAAATAAAAAAAACTGTGTCAAAACAAGCAATTTTTGTCACCTTGCATCACAAAAGGTGCAACACCAAGTGATCAAAAATGCGTATGTCCCACAAAATGGTACCAATAAAACCGTCACCTCATCCCGCAAAAAATGAGCCCCTACATAAGAAAATCTCTCAAAAAATAAAAAAACTATAGCTCTTAGAACATGGAGACACTAAAACATCATTTTTTTGGTTTCAAAAATGCTATTATTGTGTTAAAGTAAAACAAATAAAAAAAAGTATACATATTAGGTATTGCCGCGTCCGTAAAAACCAGCTCTATAAAAATATCACATGACCTAACCCCTCGGGTGAACACCGTAAAAAAAAATAAAAAAAACTGTGTCAAAACAAGCAATTTTTGTCACCTTGCATCACAAAAGGTGCAACACCAAGTGATCAAAAACGCGTATGTCCCACAAAATAGTACCAATAAAACCGTCACCTCATCCCGCAAAAAATGAGCCCCTACATAAGAAAATCTCTCAAAAAATAAAAAAACTATAGCTCTCAGAACATGGACACATTAAAACATAATTTTTTTGTTTCAAAAATGCTATTATTGTGTAAAACTTTAATAAATGAGAAAAAGTATACATATTAGGTATCGCCACGTCCGTAACAATCTGCTCTATAAAAATGTCACTTGACTGAACCCCTCAGGTGAACGCTGTAAAAATAAATAAATAGAAACTGTGCTAAAACAACCAATTTTTTGGTCACCTTGCCCAATAAAGTGTTATAATGAATGATCAAAAAATCATATGTACCCAAAAATAGTACTAATAAAACTGGCACCTTATCCCCTAGTTTCCAAAATGGGGTCACTTCTTGGGAGTTTCTACTGTAAGGGTGCATCAGGGGGCTTCAAATGGGACATGGCATCTAAAAACCATGTGGAGTTCCTTTCCTTCTGCGCCCTGCCGTGTGCCCATACAGCAGTTTACGACCACATGTGGGGTGTTTCTGTAAACCGCAGAATCTGGGTAATAAATATTGAGTTTTGTTTGGCTGTTAACCATCGATGTGTTAAAGAAAAAAATTGATTAAAATGGAAAATCTGCCAAAAAAGTGAAATTTAAAAATTTGATCTCCATTTTCCTTTAATTCTTGTGGAACGCCTAAAGGGTTAACAAAGTTTGTAAAATCGGTTTTGAATACCTTGAGGGGTGTAGTTTCTACAATGGGGTCATTTATGGGGGTATCCACTATGTAGGCCCCACAAAGTGACTTCAGACCTGAACTGGTCCTTATAAAGTGGGTTTTGGCAATTTTCTTACAAATTTGAAGAATTGCTTCTAAACTTCTAAGCCTTCTAACGTCCTAAAAAAATAAAATGACATTTCCAAAATGATGCCAACATAAAGTAGACATATGGGAAATGTTAAATAATAACTATTTTATGAGGTATCACTTTCTGTTTTGAAAGCAGAGAAATTGAAATTTAGAAAATTGCGAATTTTTCAAATTTTTGGGTAAATTTGGGATTTTTTCATAAATAAAGGTGAAATATTTTGACTCAAATTTATGACTATCATGAAGTACAATGTGTCACGAGAAAACAATCTCTGAATGACTTGGATAAATAAAGGTGTTCCAAAGTTATTACCACATAAAGTGAGATATGTCAGTTTTGCAAAATTTGGCCTGGTCAGGAAGGGGGCAAAGGGCCCAGATGGGAAGTGGTTAATACGAAAACCAAGGGGGAGAGTGGGCATCCCTGACGAGTTCCATTTCTAATGGGAAAGGAAGGGGAGGAGGTTTCATTCACCAGCACCGATGCCGAAGCATTAGTATACATGGAGAAAATTGCATCGATAAAAAGAGGTGTTGGTAGGCCAAATTTAATCAGTGTAAGACGAAGAAAGTCCCAGCTGATTCTATCGAAGGCTTTTTCGGCGTCGGTGCTGATGAGAACTAGAGGACAGGACGATTTCGTAGAGTAATGAATGGCATTGAGAATTCTGACTGAATTATCCTTTCCTTCTCTTCCAATCACAAAGCCTGTCTGGTCGCCATGAACCAATGACGGGAGGATAGGGAAAAGGCGGTTGGTTAACATTTTGGCTAGGATTTTCAAATCAAGGTTTAGTAGGGAAATGGGGCGGTAGTTAGCGCATTGTGAAGGGTCCTTACCTTCTTTAGGTATGATGGTAATGAGAGCCCTTGTCATGTCTTTGGAAAGTGGGGTGCCTTTGAGCGATTGGTTGCATATAGACAAGAGGTAATGGGTAATGGATTCCCTAAATGTGGTATAATAAAGGGCGGTGAGGCCGTCGGGGCCTGGGGCTTTATTTCTTGGAAGTTGTTTGATGGCGTCTTTTAATTCATTTAAAGAGAAGGGGGATTCTAATATCTTTGCGTGAGAGGGGAGAAGTTTAGGGAGTGAGATTTTATCAAGAAAACTATTTATGGCTTCTAGGTTAGATGGGGAGTTGGCTGTAGGAATATGTTGGGGTAGATTATAGAGGGATTGATAGAAGGCTTGAAATTGGAAAGCAATATCTTTAGATGTAAAGGCCAATTCTCCATTGCTTTTGTGGATTTTACAGATATGGTTATGGCTTCTCCTTTTCTTTATCCTGTTCATAACAAACTTAGATGCTTTATCGCCATGGGCAAAGTACTTAAATTGTGAATTCAGAAAGAAATTGGCCGACATGGAGTTTAAGTGATTTTTAAGTTCAGAGCGGAGATTATTGAGCTTGGAAAGGTGGTGATCAGAAAGGGCACCAAGGCTAATGAGTTGACCTCTTAAGTATGCCTTATGGGTATCCCAGAGTATGTGGGGGGAAGTATCTGGGAGGGCGTTTAAGGAGAAGAATTCATTAATAGCCTTCTCGATAATAGATTTATTTTCTTTACAGGTAATAGGTTGTTCATTGAGTCTCCAGTTAGTTACTTTGGGGGATATTTGGGGGGTAGAGATAGTGACAAAGATTGGAGAGTGATCAGATAAGTGAATGGAGTCTATGTGGGCTTTGGAGCATAGTTGGAGATGCTTTTTAGAGATAAAAAGATAATCTAATCTTTGGTATGAACCATGGGCGTTAGAGAAAAATGTGTAATCCTTACCAGTGGGGTTAAATAATCTCCAAGTGTCAACCAGGTCCAGGTTATGAAATGTGTCACATATGGAATTAAGAGATTTCTGTGATAGAGCGGATTTTTTTGTTGAGGAGTCTAGGACGGGATTCAGGGCAACATTGAAGTCGCCTCCCATGATAACCGTACCTTCTTGGAAGGATTCTATGATAGGATAAATATCCTTGAACCAAGATGCTTGGTTGACATTGGGAGCGTATATATTGATTAAAGTGTAAGCCTGATTGGCTATGGTTCCTTTTAACATTAGGTACCTTCCTTCTGCATCTTGTATATGCGAGCAGTATTGGAATGGTGTGTTCTTGCTAAAGCCTATACTAACTCCCTTTGAAGAGGAGGAGCCCTTCCGCAATGGTACCACACGGGGAAGCTGGAACGGGAGAGGTCTGGATACCAGTTAAATTTAAAATGAGTTTCTTGCAGAAACAATATAGAGGTGTTCTTCTTTTTTAACAATGAAAAAATTTGGCACCTTTTAGACGGAGCATTAAATCCCTTAACGTTAAATGAGGTTATCGTTAGGTCCGCCATACTGCTTCATTTCGTGAGTTGAACCATTGCTGATCAGGTCTCCTTGAACAGAGAGCATACATTGCAACTAGGATAGCTGTGAACATGTACAATGATAAGAAAAGTATGGATACATGGTTCTGTAACTTAGATAAGGCAGGCATATAGAATGAGGGACATCTACATAACAAAAATGTATGGTGTAAAGTAAAAGGGAGATTCCAATGGGAAAACAAAAAGAAAAAAGAAAAGAAACGATAAAAATGAAAAACTGTTTTAACAACACATTTATAAGTGTAGAACATTATGGCAGAGTCCGGAGACTTTGCCAATATCAGGGGGGTAAAGAGAGGGACTTTTTTTATTTTCCTTTCACCTATCCTTCTACAAGATATTGTAGACCAGGCACTTTTGACATGCGGTAGGTATTAATTTTGCACAGTACTACAGATTTTGATTATAATATTATATTCAGTCGTATAAGAAGAATCTCAAATAGAGAATCACACTAAATATCGAGTGGAGCATACCTTTTCAACCTAGGAATCACTAATAAATCCAAGGGAGCAGGAGAATGGTTATGTCATTCAATAATTATTCGGAAGTGAATAATCGGTGCGATTAACCGAGGTTCCAAGTGTTATCTGGTATGTCTGCACTACATTCAGTTGCGATTATGTATTTGTCATTGAAAGTTAACTTTTATCAACTTAGACTGGATCTCGATGGTATCTTATATAAACAAATAGGAGAAATCATAGGTAAACAATCGCAATGCATGTTATCTATGGTAATCATCTTTAGCTTATGAGTCACTGTTAACTCTGTATTTGTTAGATTAAAACTTAAGTTGATAGACTAAGTAGTTTGAGATAAGTAATCGGAAAGGAACATTCAGGCAACATAGTAATTACTAGTATAGCAATATTACATAGTCCTGCGATCGTATACCTATCGCTGGAAGTTTTCTTCAATCTTCCATGAGTGGGAGTCTACTCGGTATAGGGGTGTTCGGTCTTCTACCTCTTTGTGGTTTGGGGGTACGAGGAGGTTCCCATGGAACAAAAGCAGGTAGATCGGGCAGGGTAGCTGAGGTCTGAAGTACGTCCCAGTCAGCAATTGGAGGTGGCTGGATCTGAAGGTGGGCATAAATCTTCTCCAGGTCTTTGGGAGAAGAGACGGATAGACGGCGGCCATTGTGGGAGAATGAGAGGCCGAAGGGGAAGGACCAGCGGTAAGGAATCTTCTGGGAGCGCAGTTGATCCGTAAGAGGTTTGAGCGCTCTGCGTTTTCGGAGAGTAGATTGCGCTAAGTCCTGGTAGATCTCGATTACATTATTTTCCCACGACAGTGATGAATTGTTTCTGACACTGGATAGGATTGCTTCTTTGACCGGAAAATAGAGAAATTTGCATATAACGTCCCGAGGGGGATCGTTTGGATTCGGTTTAGGCCTAAAGGCTCTATGCGCTCTTTCAATCATAATTTCATGCGCTGTATCAGGGCCTAACAGTTGGAGGCAGATTTGCATTACTGTTTCAGGAATATCACCGGGGCTAACAGATTCAGGAATACCTCTAAACCGGAGATTATTCCTTCTTCCCCTGTTCTCCTGGTCCTCCAGCACCATATATAGAAGGTTAATGTGCGCTTGATATTCGGCCAGGTTAGAAGACACCTCTGTTTGGTGCGCAGCGATTTTTTGCTGATTTTCTTCCAGGGTCTCCACTCTGGATCCGATGTGGCGTATATCGCTTCTGATGGCAGCCAGTTCAGAGCTGAGGGGTTCTAGGGCTTCAGCGAGCGAGTCCTTAAGGAATTCCCTGGATATTGGAAGGGTATCAGGGCTAAGGAATGTTTCCCTGCCTCCTTCAGCACCCGTTGTAGCTTGTTGCCTGTAGCCGGCGGCCTTCGGAGTTCCGGGCGCCATTTTAGATTCTCTGGCCACATGTACAGCGGCAGCCTTTTTAATGAATTTGTCTATTTCCCCGGGCTGAATCGCCGCTTTGACGGCTTTTTCTTGTTGGAGCAGGCGGTCGAACATTAGGAGTGTTGAATTCCAACGTGTCGGGCTGTCGCAAATCAAGCGCCTCACTGGCATATTGTTTCGCCGCTGGATATCTGAAAAGTGTGCCATGGCCGTGTAGGAACACCTGAAAAGGCCACATACCTTCCTGGCCTGCTTGAGGACGTCCTGTAAGCCTGGGTACTTATGCACAAAGCATTGTACAATCAGATTCAACACATGTGCCATGCACGGCACATGTGTTAACTTGCCCAAATTCAATGCCGCCAACAAATTGCTTCCGTTGTCACACATCACTTTGCCGATCTCCAGTTGGTGCGGAGTCAGCCACTGATCCACCTGTGCGTTCAGGGCGGACAGGAGTGCTGGTCCGGCGTGACTCTCTGCTTTCAGGCAAGTCAACCCCAAGACGTGACACTGTCGCATCCGGGATGTGGAATAGCCCCTGGGGAGCTGAGGGGGTGCAGTTGATGTGGAGCAAGACGCAGCAGCAGAAGAGGACTCAGCCAAGGAGGTTAGCGAAGAGGATGGAGTAGGAGGAGTAGAGGAGGTGGCAGCAGGCCTGCCTGCAAGTCGTGGCGGTGTCACCAACTCCTCTGCAGAGCCACGCATTACATGCTTGGCAGCCGTCAGCAGGTTTACCCAATGTGCAGTGTAGGTGATATACCTGCCCTGACCGTGCTTTGCAGACCAGGTATCAGTGGTCAGATAAACCCTTGCCCCAACACTGTGTGCCAGACATGCCATGACTTCCTTTTGCACAATAGAGTACAGGTTGGGGATTGCCTTTTGTGAAAAGAAATTTCGGCCGGGTACCTTCCACTGCGGTGTCCCAATAGCTACAAATTTTTTGAAGGCCTCAGACTCCACCAGCTTGTATGGTAAAAGCTGGTGGGCTAAGAGTTCCGACAAGCCAGCTGTCAGACGCCGGGCAAGGGGGTGACTCTGTGAAATTGGCTTCTTACGCTCAAACATGTCCTTGACAGACACCTGACTGTGGGCAGATGAGCAGGAACTTCTCAAGGCGAGAGACAGAGTGGCAGATGGTTGAGAGGGGGCAAGGAGGACAGCAGTAGTTGATGTGGCTGAAGATGCTGGACCAGGAGGAGGATGGCGGCTTTGTGTTTGTGTGCTGCTTGTACTCATGTGTTGATCCCATAGGTGTTTGTGATTTGAGATCATGTGCCTTCGCAAAGCAGTTGTACCTAGTTGGGTGTTTCTTTTGGCACAGGTTGCAAATGGCATCGCTGTTGTCAGAGGCAGACACACAAAAAAATGCCACACTGCTGAGCTTTGCAATGATGGCATTCTGGTGGTGGCAACAGCATGCGTTGATTGGAGTGCTGTCTGGCTGACCCCGGGTGCCGATGCATGCTGTCTGACTGTGCCACTAGCTCCTTGCGATGACCTCCCCCTGCTTCTAACTCGTCTCCTCCTCCTCTCTGTCTCCCCATCTGAACTTTCCCCCTGTTCTTCTTCTCTTCGAGCGGGCACCCACGTGACATCCACGGACACATCGTCATCATCAACCGCTTCACTTGTATCTGACAAGTCAGCAAAGGAAGCAGCAGCGGGTACAACATCATCATCATCATCACACCATACGTCCATGTGTGTAATGCTGCCTGACTGAGACATATCCCTGTTATCTACATACTCTGGCAATAATGGTTGTGCATCACTAATTTCTTCCAACTGATGTGTAAATAACTCCTCTGACAGATCAAGTGAAGCAGCTGTGGTGCTAGTGTTGGTGGTGGCGGCAGGCGGGCGAGTGGTAACTTGAGAGGTGCCCGAAGCTGAGCTGGAGGAGGAAGGTGCGTCAAGGTTCCGAGCGGAAGCTGTAGAAGATTGGGTGTCCTGTGTTAGCCAGTCAACTATGTCCTCAGAACTTTTCGAGTTCAGGGTACGTGGCCTCTAAACACTGGGCATTATTCTATGGCCAAAGGAAATCACAGCACCATGACCACGACGGCCCCTGCAGGGGGGCCTGCCTCTGCCTGTCATTTTTTTTTAAGATTAGTTTAGTTGTACTATGCGTGCAAGCTACTGTGACACCAGATATGAGTGGCACTGTGCACTGGCAGAAGTTGGCAGAGTAGACGCTGTAGGCCTGACACACACGCTTGCTTTAATTTTCATGTACACCAGCAGGTGGCAGCAATGTATTCAGCAGGTCTTAGTTCAGTTTAGTGTATCTAGACTGGAATAGTACATTCCAGTCTAGCTCCCCCTTCTTTGAGCAGAAGTGGGCTGGCCCATGTCCTGTCTCATGGGGAGGAAAGAAAGTTCTAGTAAATGTACCAGCCACCCCGGCTAGGGGAAGGCTGTGTTAGTAGGAGCTCCCAGAAATAGGGACCCCAAACCAGGATCTGTCTCGGCTGAGACCAAAGATCACCCTTCCCAGACTGAACCTTCAGCCTCAGTGCTGGTAGAAAGAAAGCAGCACCTCCAGAACTACAGATCTCCAGGACGAACTATTCCCTGCGGACAGAACTGTGAGTAACTTATCCAGAGACCAGGAGAAGCCAATTTCCTCCTCAGCTAGTCAGGCCCACACCAAGCAGAAGATAGAGCAGAAGACAGATTCCTGCCATATTCTCCAGGCATATAGTCTAGAAGCAGAAGAGATAGTAATCCCTGCCATACATTGTCAGAAACCTGCTGGGACCTAAAGACTAATGCTGTATCTCATACGGATTTATGCTGCCTCCAGTAAAGACAAGTTGAACTTTATTACAAGTCTGGATCTCATTCATTATTACCAAAATCCCTCCTCTCTTGGTACGTGAGTTACAACATCTTAAAGGGCCCTGAGACTGTACCCTGCGCACGCTGCAATTGGCGTCACGAACAAACCATAGACTTTTATATACTTATCCTGACCCACTGCATACTTGGCCACCGTACCACGGTACTGCTCATTGCAACTGTGCACTTGCAGGGCCTGAAACACACACGCGTGCAGGCAACTGACTGCTATTATATTACAGTCAAAAAAGTTTTTGGTTTTTTTAAATGCAAGCTACTGTGACACCAAATATGAGTGGTGGCACTGGGCAAGTGGGCACAGTATACGCTGTGAGCTTGACACACACGCTGGCAGGCAACTGCAATTAGATTACACAGCAGACTGATGTACTAGCCCTAAAAAGGGCTTTTTGGGGTGCTGTCAGGACGCTGTCCTTACAGCAGAGATCAGATGAGTCTTTCAGGACTGGAGTGGACACTGAATACACTAGCCTAGCTATCGATTTCCCTATTAAAACAGCAGCAGCTACACTGTCCCTCCTCTCACTAAGACTGCAGCTTCCGAATGAATCTAAAATGGATGCTGTCCAGGAGGTGGGAGGGTCTGGGAGGGAGGGTATGCTGCTGATTGGCTGGAATGTGTCTGCTGACTGTGAGGTACAGGGTCAAAGTTTACTCAATGATGACGAATAGGGGGCGGAACGAACATTGCATATGTTCACCCGCCGCGGCGAACGTGAACAAACTATGTTTGCCGGCGAATAGTTCGGGACATTTCTACTGTTGACTTGTCTCAGATGGAGTAGCCCCCCCTGGGAATTCATTCAGCATTGCGACTTCCTCATCTTCCAGCTCCTCGATGTCGCCACTAAAAGTCAGCAAGGCAGCCATGGCCGTGTAAGATCTTCTAAAATGGGCTGCCGCAAGACGTCCTGGTCCCCGGGGTATTTGGCAACGAATCGCTGCATGACTAAGTTCTGGACGTGTGCTACGCATGGCATGTGTGTCATCTTGCCCTGTTTCAGTGCGCTCAGCAGATTGGCACCGTTGTCGCACACCACTTTACCAACTGTCAAATTGAGCAGGGTTAGTCACCGATCGGCCTGTGACCACAGAGCTGAAAGCAGTGCAAGACTGGTGTGGCTCTTAGCTTCCAGACACAACAGCCGTAGCACAGCATGGCAACGTGCCACCTGGCACGTTGATTAGGTTCTGGGGAGCTTCGGGGGTGCAGCGGAAGAGGCAGTAGCAGTGGAAAAGGAGATGTCAGCTGAGGAGGAGACAGAGGATGGAGTAGGAGGAGAAGAAGAGGCAGGCCTGCATGCAATCCGTGGCAGTAACACCAAATCCACACAGGTGCCACGGGTTACATGCTCGACGGTTGTCAGAAGGTTCACCCAGTGGGCAGTAAAAGTTATGTACCTTCCCTGGCCGTGTTTGGTAGACCACATGTCTGTGGTCAGATGTATCTTGGCACCGACACTGTATGCCAGAGATATATTAACTTGCCGCTGAACGTGGCCATATAGTTCAGGGATGCCCTTCTGGGAGAAATATTTCCTTCCGGGGACCTTCCATTGCGGTGTGCCAATGGCAACAAATTTTCTAAAGTCCTCAGAGTCTCCCAATTTATATGGTAGTAGTTGGCAGGCTAGCAGTTCCGACAAGCCAGCAGTCAGCCATTGGGCAAGAGGATTATCTGGCGTCATCATTTTTTTATGCTTGAACACGACGACAACACGGTGGAAGGTGGAGTGGAGGACAAATGGGAGGAGAGATTAGAAGGAGAAGAGGCAGGACGTGGAGCGCCGGGAGTGTGGCTTTGTGGGTTCTGATAGCGTTGCACCCACTGGGCTCAGTGATGGGAGGCCAGGTGCCTTCTTAAGGCGGTCATCCCTAGGTGAGTGTTGGGCTTACCGTGACTTACACATTGACAGCACAGGTTGCAGATGGCAACAGTATTATCAGCAGCTGACACGTTAAAAATAGCCCACACTGCGGAGCCATATGCCGGCATCCTGGGAGCACAATATGTGACCGTGCATGGTGGATGGCTCGCTCCAGATACATTTGCAGTCAGCTTTTTGCCATGTGCACTGCGAGATCTGCCTGCTTCTCCTCCTTCTCCTCAATATCTGCTGTTCCGTCTCTCCCTCTGAACTCCCCTCCTCTTCCTCTCTTGTAAGCACCCACATGACGTCCATCGACACATCATCATCGTCACCTTCACCACTACTGACATTAGAGATTTCGGAGTAGGCAGCAAAAGCGGGGACCACCCTCCTTGGGCTGACCTGGGTACTGTCGTCAGACCGCTCGGTGGCGGCCCTTGCTACCTGCTCTTTCTCATCCGATGCCAAGAATGACTGCGCTTCAGTAAGGTCTGGGAATGAATGGGAAAATATTTCCTCTAACTTGAGTGGAGGGTCTATGGTGGTGGTGGTGTCTTTGGGGGTGCACACAGCAAAGAGTAAGCCACTCAACCAACTCTGGTGTGTCCTTTGACGTAATCGCACGCACCTTCTCCAACTTTCCACTTAGGCTCAGGCCAGGTGCAACTGCCCGACCCCTACCATCCCTGCGGAACGACCTGCTTCGTCCTCTGCCTGTCATTTTCAAAATGACCCTGTGCAAAAGTCCCTAGAGATGAGTAGTATTTGTGGAAGCAGGTATATTGCGGGCCTCAATCAGTATTTGGTGGAAACAGGTATATCAAAACCTTTAAACAGTATTTTGTGGAAGCAGGTATATCAATCACCATAATCAGTATTTTGTGGAAGCAGGTGTATCGCAGGCCTCAACCAGTATTTGGTGGAATCAGGTATATCAAACCCTTTACTCAGTATTTTGTGGAAGCAGGTAAATAGAACCCCTTAATCAATATTTGGTGAAAGCTGGAATATCGCACCCCTCAATCTGTATTTTGTGGAAGCAGGTATATCAAACCCCTTAATCAGTATTTTGCGGAAGCAGGTATATCGTAGTTCTCAATCAATTTTTGTAGAAGCAGGTATATCAATCCCCTTAATCAGTATTTTGTGGAAGCAGGAATATAGAACCACTTAATCAATATTTGGTGGAAGCAGGTATGTCGCAACCCTCAATCAGTATTTTGTGGAAGCAGGTATATCAAACCCCTTAATCAGTATTTTGTAGAAGCAGTTATATTGCACCCCTCAATCAGTATTTTGTGGAAGCAGGTATATCAAACCCCTTAATCAGTATTTTGTGGAAGCAGGTATATCGCACCCCTCAATCAGTATTTTGTGGAAACAGGTATATAGAACCGCTTAATCAATATTTGGTGTAAGCAGGTATATCGCACCCCTCAATCAGTATTTTGTGGAGGCAGGTATATAGAATCCATTAATCAATATTTGGTGGAAGCAGGTATATCGCACTCTTTAATATGTATTTTGTGGCAGCAGGTATATCAAAGCCCTTAATCAGTATTTTGCGGAAGCAGTTATATCGCAGGTCTCAATCAATATTTTGTGGAACCAGGTATATAGACCCCATAATCAATATTGGATGGAAGCAGGTATATTGCAACCCTCAATGTGTATTTTGTGTAAGCAGGTTTATCAAACCGCTCATTCAGAATTTTGTGGAAGCAGGTAGATCGCAGGCCTCAATTCATATTTGGTGGAAGCAGGTATATCGCACCCCTCAATCAGTATTTTGTGGAAGCAGGTATATAGAACCCATTAATCAATATTTGGTGGAAGAAAACCAAATAGACAAAGGGACACACATATAAGAAAATCTCAAATTTTTATTAAGTAATTGACATTACAGAAGTCATAAAAATAATAATAAGATTAGCAGCAGTAATGCAGACAAGCCCTACGACAAGCAGCTCATTTGTCGAATAGAGGGTGTACCCGATCCTAATATAGGGGGAATATAAATGCCGCAAAAGCAGGCAATATTGGAGCAGTCCCCACTTAACTATATAAAATCCCTGTTAGATGTATAAGACTACACTAATATGAGCAGTAATGAGGGCCAGCTATAAAGCACCTCCAACAAAAAGCCCATAGGCAGTGTAACAACAAACATTAGTAGTAATAACAAGCATGTAAAAACAGCAACATATTACCTAAAATAAATGGGATCACAAGAGGATCAGGCCCTGGATCAACAAAGAGCGCACCCCGACCTACGTTTTGCTCCGCTTCTTCAAGGGGCGTATATAGTTGTACCCATCTAATATACCCTAACTAATGAAAATAGAATACAGTTCAGCTGTGCACCGACCAATCATTGTATACCAAACAGGACCTGGCACAAGCTAGACCAATCAGCGATGGCCGCGTCATCTCGCGAGACAACGAGAAGATGACATCAGCCATCACATGACCCGCCGAAGCCAGGTAGAGGGATACATTGTGCAAGTAAGTATTGCTCGCATCATCTCGCAAGATCTCGGGAGACGACGCCGGCCGTAACGTGACCGACCAGAGCCCAATAAAGAACACCTCGTGAGGCTGCAAAGGTGTGATTGCAAATGAAATTGCTATCACATGATCACACCCCGCCTCCTAGTATGCAGATGACTCGCTCGCCATGGTAACCGGGAGATGACGTAGGCCGTCACATGATCCGCCAGCCCCAGGTAGATTATACATGACGCATGGCTAAGGTCCTACACCACCTCCTACTATGCAAATAACTGTCTCACCATGGTAACCGGCAATGCTATATGCAGACCAACTCACCTACGAAAGAGCGCTACCCACCAAACCACATCAGATCTTGTGCACAGTTGTTATTCATTAGGGGTGACAGGGATATAAGGTAAGATCTACTATATAATAGAATTTAAGCAACCAACTACAAATCTATAGCAGACCAGAAGCCCAAATGGCAATATAGTTGTGATAATATAACACAATATAGCGCTATATAAGGGCAACAAAAGTGCTAAGTGTATAATAGGTACATAATATAATCTAAACATCATCAAAACTCATTAAACAGACGCAACACCGTCTAGTTTGTAATGACATAACAATAAATACGAATATGGCGCTTACAAAGCGCAATAAAAGTGCTATGTGCGTTACTGATACAAAACATGAACCTAAAAATACATGTAATGAGCACAATAATTTTTTACAAGATTGACCAGTGTTCATGATATATAGATCAGATTTAAAAAAGAACATGTCCCAACTCTTGGAATTGATTCCCTGGTTTTTAAGATATTCCTCACTGGCCCAACCCATGTTCCAACTCACATTTGTTAATCATGGATACTATATAAAAGAGGACATTACACCTCCACTGTTCAAACCACTGAAGAAGGGGTTCCCTTACCCCGAAACACGTTTGGTTACAACAGTGAGGGATTATCAAAATAGGAGCGCTCCACATCATAAATTCTGACGTGTACCATCTAATATTTGGAACAGCGATCACGTCCGAATTCACTACCATTGAACACAGGTGATTTGAATCCCCGCTCAAAAGACGTCAGCAGCACATGACCAAGCAGTGAACCACGTGGGACGCCACGTAAGGTCCTGGAAGGTCACAGCAAAGAACTTTGCAAAATCGCTGCGCTCTGTGCTGAGGAGCGGGAGACTTCATCTACTCGGAGGACCGAATAAATAGTATGCCCAGCAAAAGATCAAGTGGATACTGGATAAAGATGTGGTAATGTACAATTAACCAACCAACTCACTTCTTTTGCTATATGTTATACGGATGAATTAATGACTATTCACAGCTCCGGTTGATAACAATTTGATCCAACCAGACAGACTTGTCACTTGCGCCAATCTATATTCCCTATTATATAGCCACTACAATTATCGATATTGGGACATTTTGATAAGAGTGGCATTAGAGTGCGGTATATACATTTTAATGTTGTTTCAATTGCATTTTTATGAGATGTTTTATTTATATATATCATTGTAGCGTGTTTATATATTTTTAAGCCTATAAAGTTGTGTGGATACTAATTCATCGTGTGTTTGCCTAAATATCGAGTGACCCCCTATCCAAGCTTTATACCAATTTTCACATATCAGCATCTGGGAGTGCTGAGGGGTAGTGCACCATTCCAGAAGTGGTACAGTGAGAGAGCCACCATCTTTTTTTCTAATGATGGATCACTTGTATATATCTATCTACACCATCTCTAATGGGAAGGCCTGCTATATTCTTCCCCTTAACGATATCCGCATTATAGAGGCCTGGATTAGTGTATTTACTTAGTTTTTTATCAATGATAATTGTCTTGTAAAGTAAAAACTAAAAATAAACCTTAGCATAACTTACTTGTCTTATATTTAACTGCACTTCTTTGTAACTTCAACACACATGGTGGCTTACAATCAGAGTGTACTATTTGCTCTGCTGGATTACAGTTGAGGTGCTGCCCTGCGCCTGTCAACCACTCCATGGTGAAGTCTGCCCCGGGCTGTGTGTCACTACTCCCCATTTGTAGTCAAGCCTCGCAGCTGAGTGCTTATTCTGCTGCATGATCTGCAATTGCTGAACCAGGCTGCGCACCTCAGGCAGCCGCTGAGGACCACAACAGTAGATGGTTACCATGACAGAATTATGACCCAGTGGGAGAGGAACTTTCCTCAGCAGTCGAGCCGGGGACACTTACACACCCGGCAAATGGCAACCAACTTGTCTACTGCCTTCTGGGCTCAGACGATCTAAGGACGACGTGGTCATGTCCATGTCCTTAGCCCTGAGAGTGTACAGTCGTGGCCAAAAGTTTTGAGAATTACATAAATATTGGAAATTGGAAAAGTTGCTGCTTAAGTTTTTATAATAGCAATTTGCATATACTCCAGAATGTTATGAAGAGTGATCAGATGAATTGAATAGTCCTTCTTTGCCATGAAAATTAACTTAATCCCCCAAAAAAATTTCCACTGCATTTCATTGCTGTCATTAACCCCTTAAGGACTCAGCCCTATTTCACCTTAAGGACTTGGCCATTTTTTGCAAATCTGACCAGTGTCACTTTAAGTGCTCATAACTTTAAAACGCATTGACTTATCCAGGCCGTTCTGAGATGGTTTTTTCGTCACATATTGTACTTCATGGCACTGCTAAAATTGGGTCAAAAAAGTTAATTTTTTTGCATAAAAAAATACCATATTTACCAAAAATTTTGCAAAATTAGCAAATTTCAAAGTTTCAGTTTCTCTACTTCTGTAATACATAGTAATACCCCCAAAAATTGTGATGACTTTACATTCCCCATATGTCTACTTCATGTTTGTAGCATTTTGGGAATGATATTTTATTTTTTGGGGATGTTACAAGGCTTAGAAGTTTAGAAGCAAATCTTGAAATTTTTCAGAAATTTACAAAAACCCAATTTATAGGGACCACTACAGGTCTGAAGTCACTTTGCGAGGCTTACATAATAGAAACCGCCCAAAAATGACCCCATTCTATAAACTACACCCCTCAAGGTATTCAAAACTGATTTTACAAACTTCGTTAACCCTTTAGGTGTTGCACAAGAGTTATTGGCAAATGGGGATGAAATTTGAGAATTTCTTTTTTTTGCCTAATTTTAAATTTTAACCCATTTTTCCACTAACAAAGCAAGGGTTAACAGCCAAACAAGACTGTATCTTTATTGCCCTGACTCTGCCGTTTACAGAAACACCCCATATGTGGCCGTAAACTACTGTACGGGCACACAGTAGGGCGTAGAGGGAAAGGTGTGCTGAATGGTTTTTGGAAGCCAGATTTTGCTGGACTGGTTTTTTGACACCATGTCCCATTTGAAGCCCCCCTGATGCACCCCTAGAGTAGAAACTCCATAAAAGTGACCCCATCTAAGAAACTACATCCCTCAAGGTATTCAAAACTGATTTTACAAACTTTGTTAACCCTTTAGGTGTGGCACAAGATTTAATCAAAAATAGAGATACAATTTCAAAATTTCACTTTTTTGGCAGATTTTCCATTTTAATATATTTTTTCCAGTTACAAAGCAAGGGTTAACAGCCAAACAAAACTCATTATTTATGGCCCTGATTCTGTAGTTTACAGAAACACCCCATATGTGGCCGTAAACTACTGTACGGGCACACAGTAGGGCGTAGAGGGAAAGGTGCGCCGTATGGTTTTTGAAGCCAGATTTTGCTGGACTGGTTTTTTTGACACCATGTCCCATTTGAAGCCCCCCTGATACACCCCTAGAGTAGAAACTCCATAAAAGTGACCCCATCTAGGAAACTACACCCCTCAAGGTATTCAAAACAGATTTTACAAACTTTGTTAACCCTTTAGGTGTTGCACAAGATTTAATGGAAAATAGAGATACAATTTCAAAATTTCACTTTTTTGGCAGATTTTCCATTTTAATATTTTTTTTCCAGTTACAAAGCAAGGGTTAACAGCCAAACAAAACTCATTATTTATGGCCCTGATTCTGTAGTTTACAGAAACACCCAATATGTGGTCGTAAACCGCTGTACGGGCACACGGCAGGGTGCAGAAGGAAAGGAATGCCATACGGTTTTTGGAAGGCAGCTTTTGCTAGACTGGTTTTTTGACACCATGTCCCATTTGAAGCCCCCCTGATGCACCCCTAGAGTAGAAACTCCAAAAAAGTGACCCCATTTTAGAAACTACGGGATAGGGTGGCAGTTTTGTTGGTACTAGTTTAGGGTACATATGATTTTTGGTTGCTCTATATTACACTTTTTTGTGCGGCAAGGTAACAAGAAATAGATTTTTTCGCACGTTTTTTTTTTTGTTATTTATAACATTCATCTGACAGGTTAGATCATGTGGTCATTTTAGAGAGCAGGTTGTCACGGATGCGGCGATACCTAATATGTATACAATTTTTTTTATTTATGTAAGTTTTACACAATGATTTCATTTTTAAAACAAAAAAAATGTTTTAGTGTCTCCATAGTCTAAGAGCCATAGTTTTTTCAGTTTTTGGGCGATTATCTTAAGTAGGGTCTCATTTTTTGCGGGATGAGATGACGGTTTGATTGGCACTATTTTGGGGTGCATATGACTTTTTTATCACTTGCTATTACACTTTTTGTGACGTAAGATGACAAAAAATAGCTTTTTTTACATTGTTTTTATTTAAAAAAATTTACGGTGGTCACCTGAGGGGTTAGGTAATGTGATATTTTTATAGAGCCGGTCGATACGGACGCGGCAATACCTAATATGTATACTTTTTTTTTATTTATTTAAGTTTTACACAATGATTTCATTTTTGAAACAAAAAAAATCATGTTTTAGTGTTTCCATAGTCTAAGAGCCATAGTTTTTTCAGTTTTTGGGCGATTATCTTGGGTAGGGTATGATTTTTGCGGGATGAGATGACGGTTTGATTGGTACTATTTTGGCGTACATGCGACTTTTTTGATCACTTTTATTACCTTTTTTGGGAAGTAAAGTGGGCAAAATTTCAATTTCCTAATAGTTTTTATTTTTTTATTTTTATGGCGTTCACCGTGCGGGGAAAGTAACATGACCGTTTTATAGATCAGGTCGTTACGGACGCGGCGATACCAAACGTGTAGGGAATTTTATTTTTTTCATTTTTAATCAGTGATAAATGTGTTTTTTGATTTTTACTTTTTTTTCACTTTTTTTCACTTTTTTTTTGACCCAGACCCACTTGGTTCTTGAAGATCCAGTGGGTCTGATGTCTGTGTAATACAGTACAGTACAATATATATTGTACTGTACTTTACTTACACTTTGTCTGAACAGATCTCTGCCTTTAGCACAGATCTGTTCAGCACCATGGACAGCTGGATGCCTGAGAGGCGTCCTGTTGCCATGGGAACCTTCCCCGTCTGCTCAGTACTGCTCAGAACTTCGCAGACGGGGAAGGGTAAGGAGGGGATCTGTCGGGGGGCTGTCTGGGAGCTCTCTCCCTCTCCATCGGGGGGCTGCAATGGCACAGCAGCCCCCGATGGGAGAGGGAGGGTGCTCCCTCTTACTGTTAACTTTTTCCATACAGCGGTCCGTACGGACCGCTGTATGGAAAGGGTTAAACGGCTGACATCGCATCATCATGTGCTGGCACCCTGGTATACCCACTGAACACCAACGATTATTCAAGGGGAGGCGGGCGGGGGATCGCGATCCCGCCTGCCGCACCGCCCGCCTCCCGCACCGCCCCCACCGCCCACAACTCCCCCCCCTGCACCACCCGCCGGCAAAAAAATCATGCAGGGGTGCAGGGGGGGTGGAAAATATATATTTTAGGGACACTAAAGGGCCCGCGGGGATCATAAACTGCAGAAAGCGCAGCAAACCGCAGGTCTGAATTGACCTGCGGTTTTCTGCGATCGCCGATGCAGGGGGGTCAAATGACCCCCCCCCTCATGGTTACGGGATGCCGGCTGAATGATTTCAGTCGAAATCCCGTTCCGATTAACCCCTGGGGCGCCGGAATACCGATTTCAAGTTATGACGTACTGGTACGTCATGGGTCCTTAAGGACTCGGGACCCATGCCGTATTGATACGTCCTAAGTCCTTAAGGGATTAAAGGACCTGCTGAGATCATTTCAGTAATCGTCTTGTTAACTCAGGTGAGAATGTTGACGAGCACAAGGCTGGAGATCATTATGTCAGGCTGATTGGGTTAAAATGGCAGACTTGACATGTTAAAAGGAGGGTGATGCTTGAAATCATTGTTCTTCCATTGTTAACCATGGTGACCTGCAAAGAAACGCGTGCAGCCATCATTGCATTGCATAAAAATGGCTTCACAGGCAAGGATATTGTGGCTACTAAGATTGCACCTCAATCAACAATTTATAGGATCATCAAGAACTTCAAGGAAAGAGGTTCAATTCTTGTTAAGAAGGCTTCAGGGTATCCAAGAAAGTCCAGCAAGCGCCAGGATCGTCTCCTAAAGAGAATTCAGCTGCGGGATTGGAGTGCCACCAGTGCAGAGCTTGCTAAGGAATGGCAGCAGGCAGGTGTGAGCGCATCTGCACGCACAGTGAGGCGAAGACTTTTGGAAGATGGCCTGGTGTCAAGAAGGGCAGCAAAGAAGCCACTTCTCTCCAAAAAAAACATCAGGGACAGATAGATCTTCTGCAGAAAGTATTGTGAATGGACTGCTGAGGACTGGAGCAAAGTCATATTTTCCGATGAAGCCTCTTTCCGATTGTTTGGGGCATCTGGAAAAAGGCTTGTCTGGAGAATAAAAGGTGAGCGCTACCATCAGTCCTGTGTCATGCCAACAGTAAAGCATCCTGAGACCATTCATGTGTGGGGTTGCTTCTCATCCAAGGGAGTGGGCTCACTCACAATTTTGCCCAAAAACACAGCCATGAATAAAGAATGGTACCAAAACACCCTCCAACAGCAACTTCTTCCAACAATCCAACAACAGTTTGGTGAAAAACAATGCATTTTCCAGCACTATGGAGCACCGTGCCTTAAGGCAAAAGTGATAACTAAGTGGCTCGGGGACCAAAACGTTGACATTTTGGGTCCATGGCCTGGAAACTCCCCAGATCTTAATCCCATTGAGAACTTGTGGTCAATCCTCAAGAGGTGGGTGGACAAACAAAAACCCACTAATTCTGACAAACTCCAAGAAGTGATTATGAACGAATGGGTTGCTATCAGTCAGGAATTGGCCCAGAAGTTGATTGAGAGCATGCCCAGTCGAATTGCAGAGGTCCTGAAAAAGAAGGGTCAACACTGCAAATACTGACTCTTTGCATAAATGTCATGTAATTGTCGATAAAAGCCTTTAAAACGTATGAAGTGTGTGTAATTATATTTCACTACATCACAGAAACAACTGAAACAAAGACCTAAAAGCAGTTTAGCAGCAAACTTTGTGTCATTCTCAAAACTTTTGGCCACAACTGTACATCGGCAAACGTGTGTGGGAGGGTCCACCAGTGGTACACATGACTCCTCAAAAACAAACGGAGGGCAACTGAGCCGATGCTCAAGCCTGCCAATCCTACCGCCGTCTGGCTTGGAGGAATCAGCACACGGCGAGGAATGCTGTGTTAACGCAGTGGTCTGCGTCACAGTTGATGTGCCTTATATGGATAATTCGATATTCACAGTTGAAAGGTCTAAGCGTAGATCAAAACATCTCGGTTAATCATATATCTTATTCTAAATTTACAATAGCTTGCATGAAATCAATTTTAATTTTCAATAATCACACAAATCAAAATGTTAGCACATTACTGTTTTTACTCTTTAAAGCCTAAACAGTAAACTGTGTTTGATATTTTATTTTATTTTTTGGTGGGGCCTGGATCTGATTGAAGGGGTTCATTAATTAACATAGATTCCTGCTGCAAAGTTACATCCTGCTGCGTTTTGCGTTCTTTTATTTAAATTATGGCGTTGGCCCCTTCTGGTGGTGTGGAAATTTCAGGGAACATTATCCTGCTGCATATTCTGCTGCTGCTGCTGTCCATTATGATGATGTTGAGTTACATTTGGCCCTTTTTACATACAACTACTGCTGCTGCTGCTAAAGAACTGGGGCAAGCTATATATGTCCCTCATACTAGACCTCTTATAAAATCCTCCTGATGCTAGTTATGATCATGTTGAGTTACATTCGGGCCTTTTTACATTCATCTACCTCTGCTGCTGCTGCTGATGCTGCTGAATTGGGGCAACCCACATGTGTCCTTCATACTAGACCTTGTTGTGCATTTTCATACGTATACAATATTATCTAATGACATTATAATCAAAATGAATGCTCATCTCATTGCCTTTAAGAATAAGATCAGCCTGAACCAAAGTTATATTATGTGGCTGAGGAAGCCAAGATGAGTTCATGGCAAGTTCAGTCTCATAAACGGACATTGTATTAAAAGTTGTTGCTAAAGATATGAGACCATCTGTAAGGAGTATGCCAACTCCCTAAAACATGTCTGTCTGGAGGGAACAAGGTTACTTGATAAGGAACTCATATCCTTGGGGCACACCTGCTATAAGAGGTTCAATTTATATATTCATAATTATATTATATATATCTTTGCATGGTATATTTAGTTTACAACATATGTTAATCAATAATTCATATAATGTGTTATCTATGTGTAACAATGTATCAATTTATATATATGTTATACCATGTATTTACCATTTAGAAGGTACAGAAACAAAGTAAGTTTAAGTTAATTGGGTTTCTGGGAGAAGTAAATGCCATTTTAAAATAATAGTTATTCATGGACGTAGATAAGTGAAATGTACAAGTTCCGATGCCAAGCATCAAAGCCGCTATATAAAACTTTCACCAAGTCAACCTATATTTCAAAAAGATAGGAGAAGACAGTCAACTCCAACAAGTCCAGGATATAGGTAATTAAAAGTGTCAGGAAAAGACCTTCCTCAATGATTTATAGTGAGAAAGGTCAACGAGGTCCTGTAAAAATATTATTAGATATTTAATTTTAATGCTTAAAAGTTGGGATGTTCACCTACAGTACCGCAGTGCCATCTGGAGGCAGATGGGCAACATTATATTATTTCATTATTTTTCCTATTCCATATTAGGAGTTGAGATAACGTCATGAGGTTATTAGCATGCGAATACACCCACCCTACCTGATTGGGAATCCATAATCTAAAGGGGATGATTCTTAGATAAGGGGGGGATAATTACTTGTGTGCGGAGTAGCATAAAAAGTTAGCAAGAGAAAAAAAAGAGCTAGAGGAAAAGATCCATATATCCATTGATCCATCCATTCATTCAATCAAAAAGAAAAACTTTACCAGAAGAAACTTGGATTATTCTTTTTGGATTACTAGGAAAGTTCCTCAGAACTGGTCCCATCTGAACTCTGTCTACCTTTGACCCGGTAACGTATATTTTGCCTACTACTCATGATATTAATAAGATATTTCTCTCGGTATATAGCCAAGAGTTCCCATATTGTGGGAATATATAGTGTTAGGTGCCTCCATAATGCTGATTATTCTCTTAGCAAAGATGCATATTGTTAATGGAAGATCTGACATTATTTGAAAAGAGGACCAAATCCTTGGGAAGTTATTTTCCTTAGTCTGATTGCCGAGCTGAATATTTTATCATATTAATATCATATATTTTTGATTGGTCATAGGAAAACAGAGTCAAGGGATAACAGTTATTTTCCTGTAAATCCGTGTTTTATTGTTATAGCCTGTTTGATAACAGAAGATCCTAAGTTTCTCTTGGTATATGAGTCTGTTTGTTAAAGTATGACACTGGTTGTCATGAATCAATAAATCATACTGTGCTGATCAGATAGGGGTGTGTTAATACCACCGTGTGGTACATTTCGGATGTTACGTTGTAACTTCATCATTTGTTTTGCAGTTGTATTGTTTTTATATTCTTTGTTTTTATAATAAACAAATATATTTTTGCACATACAATTGTTCCTTTGTTTTACTGCTTGCACAAATCAAATTAAGATACTTGATAAAAATAACTTAGAGGCATTTTTTTTATGTCCGCCTGAAGGATAATATATTTTTATATTTTTTTATCCTCTCTTTTATATGAAGATTATTTTTCATATAGAAGATATATGACAACCTGTTATAAATTCCTGCTGCTGCCTGTTATTATCCTGTTGAGTTACACATGGGCCATTTTAACATTACAAATACTGCTTCTGCTGCTGATGCTGCTAAATTGGGGCAACCTACATGTGGCCCTCATACTAGACCTCTTATGAAATCCTCCTGATGCCAGTTATGATCATGTTGAGTTACATTTGGGCCTTTTTACATTCATCTACCTATGCTGCTGCTGCTGCTGCTGCTGAATTGGGGCAACCCACATGTGTCCTTCATACTAGACCTGTTATAAAATCCTGCTGCTGCCTGTTATTATCCTGTTGAGTTACATGTGGGCCATTTTAACATTACAAATACTGCTGCTGCTGATGATGCTGCTGAATTGCAGCAACCCACATGTGGCCCTCATACTAGACCTGTTATAAAATCCTGCTGCTGCCTGTTATTATCCTGTTGAGTTACATATGGCCCATTTTAACATTGAAAATACTGCTGCTGCTGAATTGGGGCAACCTACATGTGGCCCTCATACTAGACCTGTTATAAAATCTTACTGCTGCCTGTTATTATGCTTTTGAGTTACATATGGGTCATTTTAACATTACAAATACTGCTGCTGCTGATTTTGGAAATGTACATGTGGGCCTGAAAATAGACCCCTTATAACATTCTGCTGCTGCTGCTAATGGCTGTTATGATCCTGTTGAGTTATATTAGGGCCTATGGACATTACAACGACTGCTGCTGCTGCTGAAGTGGGGGAAGCTACATATGTCTATCATACTAGACCTCTTATGAAAGCCTCCTGATTTCAGTTTTGATCCTCTGGACTTACATTTGGCCCTTTTTTAAATTACAGATGCTGCAGATGCTGCTGAATTGGTGCAAACTACAGGTGTCCCTCATACTACACCGCTTATAAAATCCTGTTGCTGCCTGTTATGATCCTGTTGAGTGAATTTTGGCCCTTTTACCATTAAAACAAACGCTGCTACTGCTGCGGTTGCCTGTGCAGCTGAATTGTGGAAAGCTACATATGACCCAGAATCGAAAAACTTTGACATCCTGATGTTGTTGCTGCGGCCTGTCATGATCATGCTGATAAATCTGAGGTCATTTGCACACAAGATTACATCACGTGCTCACTTCAGTTGATAAAATTCAAGGGCTCACACTACGTTGTTGACATAACAATGATTATGTATGAGATGATACTACCTTCATCTGGATGTTGTTTTTTAACACCTTAAAATTTTAGTTCAATTTACTTGCTTTGGCCCCACCTTCAAACCTCAGTACTTGATGTGAATAAGATAATTTGTAATATTGTAATATGAGTCAACTATTGGAGACTTTATGCAGGTTTTTTTTTTTTTTTTTTTTAGAACTTACAGAAACATGCAGACAATCAGACCCCAAATCAATGGACGAATATACCAACACTAAACCAAAAACACCTAAATCACATCTTTTCATTTTTTTTTTTTTTTTTTTAGCAGGCAGTATACTAACCTACTTGTGTATGCCTGAATTAAACCAATTTACAAATGTCAAATTATAATTCATTATTCAAATACAGTATAACCTGTAGATGATGTATGTCCTGATCGTGCGTAGACAAAGACTACCATGATGGATCTTGTTTTCTCTCTTCCACTTTCTAAATTATATAATTATGATTATGTATTGTATTCTCGCATGAGCTCTACTAATTATTTATTGTCAATATTTAGATTAATAAATAGGTATCCTAATAATTTTAAATAATATAAAAAATAATATAAAAAAAATTTCTAATTCGGCTTTGTTTACAAAATGATTTTATTTTATTTTATTAATTTTTATTTTAAAATAAGTGCGGTTTGAGGCGGGCCTGTTGTGGTTAACGCTCTAGAAAAGTGTGTAGTGCATGTGGCCTTCTCTTGTCAAAAGGTCTTTGGCAGTTGACACTGTATAGGACTGATTGATGAACCTACTTAATTTTATTTGTTTTATTTATTTTTATTTTGTTTAAATATGGATTTAGGTTCGAACACGGTGTCGTCTGTCATCCTGGGAGGGATGGCTGACTTCCGTGTTGACCTCTCTACATGGTTGACTGTGACTGGCCTTATACTCATCCGTGTGGAAATCCGGTTTTGTCAGTGGAGCCGTATTGTAACATGTATATATGCCTACCTACTTTTCTAGTTAAATTTAATTATTGGCATTAATAAAATGATTATTTGCTCATGCGAATTATAGTTAACCAATGCTTTAAAAAGTGAAATATAGACTGACAACTATATTATGTTCTTTAATCACATGTTTCTGGATGTAAAGCAGAAGCTATGTAACAGTATCCAAAGTTGAAAATAAATCTATGTAATGGAAGGTCCATGCTGGTTTGTTCTTTCCCTCTACCGTTCTGTTTTTTTTTTTTTTCATTTTTCATTTTTGGAAATATAATTTTTTGGGTTTTCCCAATTTTTTTTTTACGCTCATTTTTTATACTTTTAAAATGTTCAAGAGTTATCACGTTTAAGAATGTTAAGATGTTTTGTAGTAGTTAGTATTTTCTTATAAGTTTTTATTCTAATATTGTATGTTTTGTTTTTAATGTTATTCTGTTAAAACTGTTGATTTAAATGTTGTAGGATTTTGGATGTACTGTAGGGGCCGTAAATGTAACCCAAAGTTAAAAAATTAGAAATAAACATAATTTAGTTTTTTTTTAATAAAAACACAAAACAATTAAAGTTTAAGATAAATCCTTTATAAATAGAATGATTAGAAAAATAATAAAAACTATGTAATATAACAATTCCCCCTAGGGCAAGGCTTTGAGTTTGTCGTGGAGGTTTAAAAGCACCTCCACGGCCTTACAATTTTGCAAACTGCAGCTTCAATTCCCAAATTTTCCGGGCATGGTGTTCCCGCAGCTCCTTGACATCCCGTTGGTGATCCCGCTGAAGCTCCAAAATTATTTTTTTTCATTTCTTTCAATACTGTCAAAAAAAAAGGTTTTTTTTGTGTAAATATTTACATTTTCAAAGAATATTGTATAAACCACTACAATGATGGTGACTGTAGCAGCAACACAGAATGGTAAAAAGCACTGTTTGAGCGGTTATGTCTACATAAATTCTGTTTGTTTAATCTATCCATTATGGCCGGAATAGTTATTAATTTACCTATCATATGTGTGCTGTGACAGAAATTTTTAACAATTGGTATTAATGAGAGGGATTTTGGGATTTTTGTACTTTTAAATTGCAACACTATATACTCAATAATGAATCTACAACTTAACCATTCACTTTACACATAAGAACTATAAACTCTAATGAATTGTTCCAAAATAAACTACTAGCTGTAAAGGATTCCTTGAGATCTAAAATAAATTCAATGATATTCAGGAACACCACCCATTCTTAATGGTCAACGGTGCTCACTGTGGATTCATCTCCAGAATTCAATACTTTGTAGTGCACGAGCCATGTATCACAAAGGTGGCATAGTACAACGGGTTTGGTTGGTGGTTGTCACATTTGTGTTGTTGTTTTAAATTAATGTTGTTCTTGTGATACCTTCGCAGTTTACATAATTGTTATAATTTTTTATTTTTTTTGTTAAATTTGGATTTGTATTACTGTCTGCTTTGTAGTTGCACTAAGAGAAGAATCATAGATGCTCTGTATGTCTCAATGTGACTGTATGCCTCATTGAGATAATTTTTGTGAATCTTTACTGCTGTAACAATAGGTTTATAGAATCTTTTATTTAAAAAGGATATGGAGTGAACAGAGACATTGGGTGGGACAGGTCTCACCCGTACTACAGCTAGTGGTTTTCATTACGGTGTGGTTAAAAAAGCGGTTCAAATACAGTGTCGATTGACGATCACAATGCAAAACAATCCAAGAGGGGAACCAGACCTCACATAGACTGTAAAGAGTGTGGAGATAGTACTTTTTTTCTAATGCAATTGTATCTAAATGTAAGTGTGGGAATTTAGGTTATCCAATATGTGTGTCGTGAACAAAGATTCATTTCAAAGCGTTTAAATTGTTATTATTGCTTGGTCAAAGAAAGTATGCCTGTGGTGAAGACTAAACTGACATGTGTTTGTGTGTGTGAACAGGGAACAATTTAAAACAGCCATAGTACATAAATACCCTTCTGATGGGGGGTGGTTGCTAGTATTGCTACCTCCGCATCGTCGTCCTCATCCTCAGACAATTGGGTGGGGGAAGCAGATTGGGCTGAGGGTCCGCCCTCAAGTCCCTCCATGTACTCGGCCTCCTCCGGGGGGCTAGGGGCAGGTGGCTGACCTAAGGGCCCAGGCTGTGCCTCCTCCTCCTCTTCCTCAGACACCTGTCACACCTCCATTGTGTCAGTCCGGCGACGGACTGAGGGCAGAGGAACACCTATAACAACAAATTTGAATAGGTTTTCAAATAAAAATGCGACCATAAATGTACATATGCTTCACATTACTCTTGTATCTTTCACCAACACTCTGTAATCATTATACCTGGACAAGTTTGGTCCCAGATTTCCCTGATTTTGGCCGCATGCCTCCTCTTTAAATCTGACCATTTTTTGAGTATAGCCAGCCGCTTATGCTGGCCATCGTGCTCACTCCACAATTCGTTCGCAATCCTGTGCACAATTCTTCTTTTTTCAATATGTGAGTGGGTCTGTTCATATCCCCGCTCAAGCATTCTCTGCAATGTAAAAAAAAAAAGCATATGATCAGATGTTATAACTGTAACTTTACAGCTAATATTCCGCTACAACATGCGCTGCAGTATAAAAAAAACAAGCATATAATCTGATCTTATAACGGTAACATTAAATCTAATATTTACCTTTCAAACAATAATGAAAAAAAATTTGGGTGGTTGACATGATGTAGAAATGTTGGTGGCTATAGAAAACTTACGGCAGAAAAAAGGCAGCGCATGGCAAGAGGTTCCCCGGACTTAAAAAACGACATGCATAGCTTTTAGTTAGACTGTCTCTCGCCAGGTGCTGCCTTGCTGCTGCTGGAACTCCGCCACCGTCACCATTATTGTCATGGGGGAAGAAGCGTCATTCTGGGGGCTTAGGTGACCTAGCAGCAGTACGGATACGACATGCTGTTCACCTTCCTGGAATAGTCAGATGTACTCCCCGCCCACTAATGTTAAAGTCGCGCAATCTTATGTTTTACAAATATTAGGGATTGTACTGAAAGTGTATGTGTGTGGAGTATGAGCTACTGTATACGGCCATCTTAGGAGAGGAGTACCTGTCTAGTGAAGTAACAGTACGGTATGGGGTGTAAAACTGGTTCGCCTCCCCACGGTGCACCCTGGGTAATGCTAAATGAACCAGCAAATACTGAATGTCCAACATTACTTCTGACCACCAGGACACTTATTAGAATCTATCAGGGGTCAAGTCCTGGGAAAAAAAGTGTGGGAACTCACCCAAGTGCCTCCGCGTGATGTCACAGCGTGCGGCGTTCGCAAAGGGCAAGGGAGGTCGGCTGGAGCAAGCAAGTACTGTATTTTTTGCCCTATTAGACGCACCGGTCCATAAGACGCACCTAGGTTTTAGAAGGGGCAATAAGAAAAAAAAAATTTCATTACACCTCAGGTCAGACCACCAATCAGACCCCCAATGTTAATCAGACCTCAGCTAACAACCCCAATAAGATCCCCAATGTTAATAAGACCCCAATAAGACCTCAGATCAGACCCCAATATGAATGACCCCCAATCAGACCTCAGATAATAGCCCCATGCCTCATAGCAGCCCCCCAGTGCCTCTCATCAGCCCCCCCAGTGCCTCTCATCAGCCCCCCAGTGCCTCTCATCAGCCCCCCAGTGCCTTGTCTCATCAGCCCCCCAGTGCCTTGTCTCATCAGCCCCCCAGTGCCTTGTCTCATCAGCCCCCCAGTGCCTTGTCTCATCAGCCCCCCAGTGCCTTGTCTCATCAGCCCCCCGCCCATAATATATGAAAAAAAACTGGTCCTTTTGCCCTGAAACTTTGGGAATGGCGTTCCTGCCATGAAAAAAGTGCAGGAACGCCGTTCCCACCCGTTCCCCCTCGACTCGAGCCCTGGAATCTATGGACTAGGCATCATCAAAGTGTGGTCCTCCTGCAAACTGTGGCCCTCCAGCTGTTGCAAATATAACAGTCCCTTCATTCCATTATAGCCTAAAGCTATCATCCGAAGCGTATAATACTGCATCATGGAAGTTGTAGTTTAACAACATCTGTAGGGCTGCTGCTTCAGAATGCCTGCTATAGACTGTGTGTGTGTGTGTGTGTGTGAGTATGTGTGTCTGTGTGTTGTGTTGGGGGTGGGGGGTGGTCTTAGGGGGTGTGGGTTTGAGGTGGGGGTCTGGTGGTATATAGTGGTGGGCATATAGCGAGGGTATATTGTGTAAGGCGGAAAATCAGATGTGCAATGTGCATCTAAAATATATTTGTCTGCTATCTATGCATAAGGACATTAATGTAGGCCGCATGTATGTATGGTTAGCATGTAAATATCTATCAGATGACAGTGACATAATGCTCTGATGTCAGACCAACCGTTTATTGATATGGAAAATGTTTATCTATATTTTGTTTCAATCCATATTACATAACATATTATTTAGGTTTCATAGATAATAATGATTTGTGAAAAAAAATATTTTTTTAAAGTAAACTAGGTTTGTTTCCAATAGTCATTTATATGTAAGCAATAAGCTAATGATGTGAAAATAATTTTTTAAGTATTGCGAAAAAAGTTTTATATATTTTTTGTAATCGCGAACATTTATTCACAGGAGTTATTAAGTTAACCCCTTACGGACCGGACTCATTTTCACATTAAGGACCAGGACATCAGGCCGTACAGGTACGCCCTGTGTCCTTAACAGGTTAACATACATTTTAATATTACAAGCATGTGCAATGTACTAGATTTAATCTTGATAAATAACTTACTTTGATTAGGACTTCTTCCTCCGCCTCGCTGAACTTGCCTCCAACCATTTTGTTGAAGATGGATTCGCATCCACAGACTTGTTCTATCCGCCTTCCGGAAGAAGCCACGCCCAAAATTGCGCAGGCGCATACGAATATGTTATCACAGTATGACGAACAACGAATACTATCTATGCGCACACGATTAATCTTTAGTAAAATAATCGGATACTATGCGAATTCAGCGAATATACGAATATAACAAATTTGCGAATATATCACGAATATCTCGCAAAATATTCGTTAAATATCGAGAATACCAATATTGCCCCTGCCGCTCATCCCTAAATGAACACTAGCAACCTCACCACCACCAGCATGATCCGTCACATGACATCCAAGCACCCTACTAAGTGGGCTGAACGCCTGGGTCCACAATCTGGGTCTGCCGGTCACACCACTGTCTCCTCTTCCCCAGTCTTACGTACTGTCCAAGACGCAGGCCCGGATGCCTCTCGCCCTGCACCTGGACCTTCAAATGAACCAGCAGTAACAACATCCACTTCCCTGTCCCAGTGCAGTGTCCAAATGTCCATACCACAGTAATTTGAACGCAAGTGCAAATACCGACCCACCCACCCACAGGCCATAGCACTTAATTGCCAACTTTCAAAATTACTGGTCCTTGAAATGTTGCCATATAGGCTTGTGGACACTGAGTCCTTCCGCAGCCTGATGTCAGCCGTGGTCCCTCGGTACGCAGTCCCCAGCCGTCACTATTTTTCACGGTGTGCCGTGCCCGCCTTACACCAGCATGTGTCCTAGAACATCACCTGTGCCCTGACCAATGCAGTTACTGGGAAGGTCCACTTAACCACAGACACATGGACAAGTGCTGGAGGCCAGGGACGCTACATTTCCCTGACCACACTGAGTCAATGTGGTGGAGGCCGGGAGTGAGTCGTACCCTGGGATGGCACAGGTGCTACCCACGCCCAGGATTGCGGGCCCTACGTCCATCAGGGTCTCCGCAAGCAGCTATGTTACTGGCTCCAACCTCCACTTCTCCTCCTCTTCTGCCTCATCCTCCTCCACTTCCACCTCCATCAGCCATCAGTTGCTAGCTGGAAGCAGTGTATCACTGCTGTGGGTAAGCATCAACAGGCCGTGCTGAAGCTGATCTGCTTAGGAGCTTTGGCAGGGTATAAGGGACCAGACCGAGCCGTGGCTCTCTCCAACCTACAACCAGGCATGGTTGTGTCTGACAATGGCCGTAACTTGGTGGCGGATTTGGAGCTCGGCAACCTGACTCACATCCCATGCCTAGCCCACATCTTAAACTTAGTGGTTCAGCGGTTTATGAAAACATACCCAAATTGGCCGGAGCTACTAGTGAAGGCGCGCCGCGTGTGTGCCCATTTCCGCAAGTCGTCCACAGCTTCAGCCGGCCTGTCAACGCTGCAGCAGCGCTTGCGGCTTCCAGCTCACCGACTGTTGTGCGACGTGAGCACACGCTGGAACTCTACGTTCTATATGTTGGTCAGGCTTTGTGAGCAGCAGAGGGCAGTTGTGGAATACCAGCTGCAACATGGTCGTCGCCTTTCAAGTCAACTGCCACTATTCACAAGCGAGGAGTGGGCATTGATGTCAAAACTTTGAAGAATCCACACAGATGGTTAGTGGCAATAACGCTATTATCAGCGTAACCATCCCACTGCTGCGTCTACTCAAACAATCGCTGCTCACAATTAAGAGCGACGCTCTGAATGTGGCAGACGAGGAACTGGGGGAGGACATCTCACAGGGTGATACCCAGACCCACCCACAGTTCGTCTTCTCAGCACGAATTAGACCGTGAAGAGGAGGAGGAGGAGATGGAGACTGTTGCCTCTGCTACTGAGGCTAGTACCCATGGAACTTTAATTCCATCTGTTCAGCGTGGATGGGCCCAAGAGGAGGAGGAGGAGGAAGAGGAGATGGAGAGTCATCCTGATGTCGACATCTTGCCTGTTGGTCCATGGCTGAATTCATGTTAGGCTGCCTTACCCACGACCCTCGCGTTATACGCATTTTAGATAACACGGATTACTGGGTGTTCACCCTTCTCGACCCCCGCTACAAAGAAAACTTCATCTCTCATTCCTGTGGTGGAGAGGAGTAAAATGGTGCAATACCAGAAGGTACTTGTTGACAGATTGCTCTGGAATTTATCATCTGACAACGCTGACGGCTGTACTTCCTTAGGCAACCAGGGAAGGGAGACAATGGGAGCACACAGCAGTTCCAACAAAGGCAGGGTAACACTCTCCAAGGCATGGGACACTTTCATGACACCCCGCCAGCAACCTCACCCTGAAGCACGGCCTAGTGGTACAAGGAGGGAAAAGTTTTGGAAAATGGTGAAGGAATACATAGCAGACCGTGTCAGAGTCCTAAATGATCCCTCAGTGCCTTACAACTACTGGGTGTCCAAGCTGGACACGTGGCACGAACTTGCGCTCTACGCCTTGGAGGTGTTGGCCTGCCCTGCCACCAGCATTTTGTCAGCATGTATTTAGTGCTGCTGGTGGCATCATTACAGATAAGCGTATCCGCTTGTCCGCTGGCAATGCTGACAGGTTGACTCAGATAAAAATGAACAAGGCCTGGATTGCCCCTGACTTCTCTACTTCACCAGAGTAACGCTGAGCTAATTAGGAACAAACACACAATTTAATTGTATGCTTTACAATGTACTCAATCCACAAAATTTAGATGCACCTTTTTCACCTCCAAAAAAGGGTATATGTTTAATCTTGTTTACTCATTCTCCTCCGGTTCCATACAGTATATATGCCCTCAGTACAATGTTTCATAAGGTCTGCTCACC
This sequence comes from Bufo bufo, assembly GCF_905171765.1. Taxonomy (NCBI): domain Eukaryota; kingdom Metazoa; phylum Chordata; class Amphibia; order Anura; family Bufonidae; genus Bufo; species Bufo bufo. Next base: position 78,146,645 of record NC_053395.1, on the reverse strand, counting down.
TGTAGGCCCTCACTACAATGTTTCATACGGTCTGCTCACCTGTAGGCTCTCACTCCAATGTTTCATACGGTCTGCTCACCTGTAGGCTCTAACTCCAATGTTTCATACGGTCTGCTCACCTGTAGGCCCTAACCTCCAATGTTTCATACGGTCTGCTCAGCTGTAGGCACTCACTGCAATGTTGTATGGGGTTTGCTCACCTGTAGGCCCTCACTGCAATGTTTTATGGGGTTCGCACACCTGTAGGCCCTCACTCCAATGTTTCATACGGTCTGCTCAGCTGTAGGCCCTCACCTCCAATGTTTCATACGGTCTGCTCAGCTGTAGGCCCTCACTACAATGTTTTTATGGGGTTCGCTCACCTTCAAGCCCTCATCTCCAATGTTTCATACGGTCTGCTCAGCTGTAGGCCCTCACTACATTGTTTTATGGGGTTTGCTCACCATAAGGCCCTCACTACGATGTTTTATGGGGTTCGCTCACCTGTAGGCCCTCACTACAATGTTTCATATGGTCTGCTCAGCTGTAGGCCCTCACTACAATGTTTCATACGGTCTGCTCAGCTGTAAGCCCTCACTACAATGTTTTATGGGCTTTGCTCACCTTCAGGCCCTCACCTGCAATGTTTCATACGGTCTGCTCAGCTGTAGGCCCTCACTACAATGTTTTATGGGGTTCGCCCACCTTCAGGCCCTAATCTCCAATGTTTCATATGGTCTGCTCAGCTGTAGGCCTTCACTACAATGTTTTATGGGGTTTGCTCACTTGTAGGCCTTCACCCCCAATGTTTGATACGGTCTGCTCAGCTGTAGGCCCTCACTACAATGTTGTATGGGGTTTGTTCACCATAAGGCCCTCACTACAATGTTTTATGGGGTTCGCTCACCTGTAGGCCCTCACTCCAATGTTTCATACGGTCTGCTCAGCTGTAGGCCCTCACTACAATGTTTTATGGGCTTTGCTCACCTTCAGGCTCTCACCTCCAATGTTTCATACGGTCTGCTCAGCTGTAGGCCCTCACTAAAATGTTTTATGGGGTTCGCCCACCTTCAGGCACTCATCTCCAATGTTTCATACGGTCTGCTCAGCTGTAGGCCTTCACTACAATGTTTTATGGGGTTTGCTCACCATAAGGCCCTCACTACGATGTTTAATGGGGTTTGCTCACCATAAGGCCCTCACTACAATGTTTTATGGGGTTTGCTCACCTTTAGCTCCTTACTCCAATGTTTTTTTAAACGGTCTACTCAGCTGTAGGCCCTCACCTCCAATGTTTCAAACGGTCTGCTCACCTGCAAGCCCTCACTATAATGTTTTAAGGGGTTCGCTCAGCTTCAGGCCCTCATCCTCAATGTTTCATACGGTTTGCTCAGCTGTAGGCCCTTGCGACAAAGTTTTATGGGGTTTGCTCACCATAAGGCCTTCACTATAATGATTTATAGGGTTCGCTCACCTGTAGGCCCTCACTCCAATGTTCCATACGGTCTGCTCAGCTGTAGGCCCTCAGTACAATGTTTCATATGGTCTGCTCAGCTGTAGGCCCTCACCTCCAATGTTTGATACAGTCTGCTCACCTGTAGGCCCTCACTACAATGTTTTATGGGGTTTGCTCACCTTCAGGCCCTTATCTCCAATGTTTCATACGGTCTGCTCAGTTGTAGGCCCTCACTAAAATGTTTTTCAGGGTTCGCTTACCTGTAGGCATTCACCTCCAATGTTTCATACGGTCTGCTCAGCTGTAGGCCCTTACTACAATGTTTTATGGGGTTTGCTCACCATAAGTCCCTAACTACAATTTTTTATGGGGTTTGCTCACCTGTAGGTCCTCATTCCAATGTTTCATACGATCTGCTCAGCTGTAGGCCCTCACTACAATGTTTCATACGGTCTGCTCAGCTGTAGGCCCTCACCTCCAATGTTTGATACAGTCTGCTCAGCTGTAGGCCCTCACTACAATGTTTTATGGGGTTCGCTCACCTTCAGGCCCTCATCTCCAATGTTTCATACGGTCTGCTCAGCTGTAGGCCTTCACTACAATGTTTTATGGGGTTTGCTCACCATAAGGCCCTCACTACAATGTTTTATGGGGTTCCCTCACCTGTAGGCCTTCAACCGCAATGTTTCATACGGTCTGCTCAGCTGTAGGCCCTCACTACGATGTTTTATGGGGTTTGCTCACCATAAGGCCCTCACTGCAATGTTTTATGGGGTTCGCTCACCTGTAGGCCCTCACTCCAATGTTTCATACGATCTGCTCAGCTGTAGGCTCTCACTACAATGTTTAATAGGGTCTGCTCAGCTGTAGGCCCTCACTACGATGTTTCATACTTTCTGCTCAGCTGTAGGCCCTCACCTCCAATGTTTCATACGGTTCGCTCACCTGTAGGCCTTCACCTCCAATGTTTTATATGGTCTGCTCAGCTGTAGGCCCTCACTACAATGTTTTATGGGGTTTTCTCACCATAAGGCCCTCACTACAATGTTTTATGGGGTTCGCTCACCTTCAGGCCCTCACCTCCAATATTTCATACGGTCTGCTCAGCTGTAGGCCTTCACTACAATGTTTTATGGGGTTCGCTCACCTGTAGGCCCTCACTTCAATGTTTCATACGGTCTGCTCAGCTGTAGACCCTCACTGCAATGTTCCATATGGTATGCTTAGCTGTAGGCCCTCACCTCCAATGTTTCATGCAGTCTGCTCAGCTGTAGGCCCTCACTACAATGTTTTATGGGGTTCGCTCACCTTCAGGCCCTCATCTCCAATGTTTCATAAGGTCTGCTCAGCTGTAGGCCCTCACTACAATGTTTTATGGTGTTTGCTCACCTTCAGGCCTTCACCTCCAATGTTTCATACGGTCTGCTCACCTGTAGGCCCTCACTCTAATGTTTCATAATGTCTGCTCACCTGTAGGCCCTCACCTCCAATGTTTCATACGGTCTGCTCATCTGTAGGCCCTCACTACAATGTTTTATGGGGTTTGCTCACCATAAGACCCTCACCTCAATAGAGATGTCCCGAACTATTCGCCGGCGAACAGTTTCCGGCGAAAATCGCTTGTTCGCGTTCGCCGCGGCAGGCGAACATATGCGATGTTCGGTCTGCCCCCTATATGTCATCATTGAGCGAACTTTGACCCTGTACCTCACATTCAGCAGACACATTCCAGCCAATCAGCATACCCTCCCTCCCAGACCCTCCCACTTCCTATCAAAAAGCAAGGACAGCATCCATCTTAGATTAATTTTGAAGCTGCAGTGTTAGTGAGAGCAGGGAGAGTGCAGCTGCTGCTGATTTAATAGGGAAAGCGTTAGCTAGGCCAGTGTTCTGTGTCCAATCCAGTCCTCAAAGACTCATCTGATCTGCTGTAAGGACAGCGTCCTGACAGCACCCCAAAAAGCCCTTTTTAGGGCTAGTACATCAGTCTGCTATTTTTTTCTCTGTAATAAAATTGCAGTTGCCTGCCAGTGTGTGTCAGGCCCACAGAGTGTACTGTGCCCACTGCCAGTGCCCACCACTCATATCTGGTTTCACAGTAGCTTGCAGATAAAACAGTAAAACAATTTTTTTCTCTGTAATATAATTTCAGTTGCCTTCCAGTGTGTGTCAGGCCCACAGAGTGTACTGTGCCCACTGCCAGTGCCCACGACTCATATCTGGTTGCACAGTAGCTTGCAGATAAAACAGTAAAAAAAAAAATCTCTGTAATATATTTGCAGTTGCCTGCCAATGTGTTTGACAGAGTGTACTTTGTCCACTGCCCAAAACTCATATCGGGTGGCACAGTACCTTGCATGCATAGTACCACCAATCTAAAAAAAAATGACAGGCAGAGGCAGGCCAACCCGCAGGGGCCGTCGCGGTCGTGGTGCTGTGATTTCCTTTGGCCCTAGAATAATGCCCAGTGTTCAGAGGCCACGTACCCTGAACTCGAAAAGTTCTGAGTACATAGTTGACTGGCTAACACAGGACACCCAATCTTCTACAGCTTCCGCTCGGAACCTTGACGCACCATCCTCCTCCAGCTCAGCTTCGGGCACCTCTCAAGTTACCACTCGCCCGCCTGCCGCCACCACCAACACTAGCACCACAGCTGCTTCACTTGATCTGTCAGAGGAGTTATTTACACATCAGTTGGAAGAAATTAGTAATGCGCAACCATTTTTTGCCAGAGGATGTAGATAACAGGGATATGTTTCAGTCAGGCAGCATTGCACACATGGACGTACGGTGTGATGATGATGATGATGTACCCGCTGCTGCTTCCTTTGCTGAGTTGTCAGATACAAGTGAAGCGGTTGATGATGACGATGTGTCCGTTGATTTCACGAGGGTACCCGCTCGAAGAGAAGAAGAACAGGGGGAAAGTTCAGATGGAAAGACAGAGAGGAGGAGGAGACGAGTTGGAATCAGGGGGAGGTCGTTGCAAGGAGCTAGTGGCACAGTCAGACAGCATGTATCGGCACCCGGGGTCAGCCAGACAGCACGCCAATCACCGCATGCTGTTGCCACCACCAGAATGCCGTCATTGCAAAGCTCAGTAGTGTGGCATTTGTTTTGTGTGTCTGCCTCTGATAACAGCAATGCCATTTGCCACCTGAGCCAAAAGAAACTGAGTCGTGGGAAGTCTAACACCCACCTAGGTACAACTGCTTTGCGAAGGCACATGATCTCACATCACAAACGCCTATGGGATCAACACATGATGAGTACAAGCAGCACACAAACTCAAAGCCGCCATCCTCCTCCTGGTCCAGCATCTTCAGCCACGTCAACCACTGCTGTCCTCCTTGCCCCCTCTCAACTACCCGCCACTCCGCCTCTCACCTTCAGCAGTTCCTGCTCATCTGACCACAGTCAGGTGTCTGTCAAGGAAATGTTTGAGCGTAAGAAGCCAATGTCACAGAGTCACCCCCTTGCCCGGCGTCTGACAGCTGGCTTGTCGGAACTCTTAGCCCGCCAGCTTGTACCATACAAGCTGGTGGAGTCTGAGGCCTTCAAAAAATTTGTAGCTATTGGGACACCGCAGTGGAAGGTATCCGGCCGAATTTTTTTTTCACAAAAGGCAATCCCCAACCTGTACTCTATTGTGGAAAAGGAAGTCATGGCATGTCTGGTCCACAGTGTTGGGTCAAGGGTCTATCTGACCACTGATACCTGGTCTGTAAAGCACGGTCAGGGCAGGTATATCACGTACACTGCGCATTAGGTAAACCTGCTGAAGGCTGCCAAGCATGGACTGCATGGCTCTGCAGAGGAGTCGGTGACACCGCCACGACTTGCAGGCAGGCCTGCTGCCACCTCCTCTACTCCTCCTACTCCATCCTCTTCGCTAACCTCCTCGGCTGAGTCCTCTTCTGCTGCTGCGTCTTGCTCCACATCAACTGCACCCCCCAGCTCCCCAGGGGCTATTCCACATCCCGGATACGACAGTGTCACGCCGTCTTGCGGTTGACTTGCCTGAAAGCAGAGAGTCACACCGGACCAGCACTCCTGTCCGCCCTGAACGCACAGGTGGATCAGTGGCTGACCCTGCACCAACTGGAGATCAGCAAAGTGGTGTGTGACAACGGAAGCAATTTGTTGGCGGCATTGAATTTGGGCAAGTTGACACATGTGCCGTGCGTGGCACATGTGTTGAATCTGATCGTACAACGCTTTGTGCATAAGTACCCAGGCTTACAGGACATCCTCAAGTATGCCAGAAAGGTGTGTGGCCATTTCAGGCGTTCCTACACGGCCATGGCGCACTTTTCCGATATTCAGCGGCGAAACAACATGCCAGTGAGGCTCTTGATTTGCGACATCCCGAAACGTTGGAATTCAACACTCCTAATGTTTGACCGCCTGCTCCAACAAGAAAAAGCCGTCAACGAGTATTTGTATGACCGGGGTGCTAGGACAGCCTCTGCGGAGCTGGGTATTTTTTTGCCACGTTACTGGACGCTCATGTGCAATGCCTGTAGGCTCATGCGTCCTTTTGAGGAGGTGACAAACCTAGTCAGTTGCACCGAAGGCACCATCAGCGACATCATCCCATTTGTTTTCTTCCTCGAGCGTGCCCTGCGAAGAGTGCTGGATCAGTCCGTAGATGAGCGTGAAGAGGAAGAGTTATGGTCACCATTACCACCAGAAACAGCTTTATCAGCATCGCTTGCTGGACCTGCGGCAACGCTGGAAGAGGAGTCTGAGGAAGAGGAGTCATAGGAGGAATGTGGCTTTGAGGAGGAGGAAGACCAACCACAGCAGGCATCCCAGGGTGCTCGTTGTCACCTATCTGGTACCCGTGGTGTTGTACGTGGCTGGGGGGAAGAACAGACCTTCAATGAGATCAGTGAGGACAAGGAACGGGACATGAATAGCTCGGCATCCAACCTTGTGCAAATTGGGTCTTTCATGCTGTTATGCCTGTTGAGGGACCATTGTATAAAAAGGCTGAAGGAGAACGACCTGCATTGGGTGGCCACGGTACTAGACCCCAGGTATAAGCAGAAAGTGGCTGAAATGTTACCGAATTACCGGAAGTCGGAAAGGATGCAGCAGTTACAAAACAAGTTAAAAAGTATGCTTTACACAGTGTATAAGGGTGATGTCACAGCACAACGGGAATCTAGCAGGGGAAGAGGTGAAAGTAATCCTCCTCCTATCACGACCACGCCGGCAAGGACAGGATGCTTTACAGACGTGTTGTTGATGGAGGACATGCAGAGCTTTTTAAGTCCTATGCATCGCCATCGCCACTTCGTATTATTGTTTAGAGACATGGATTTATCTACACTGGTTTCTCTAAACTTGTCTGTCTGAGGAACAATGGGTGTTTCATGGCTAAACCATGATCTGATAAGAGACGTCCATAAAACACATCTGGTGTGGAACAGATATCTATTCATATATTCACACACATATATATATATATATATATATATATATATAAAAAGTAAAAAATCGGACTGCACTCCAAGCGTATCTTCAAAAAAGTATGTTTTTAATCACCCATACGGTGGCAAAAGCGACGTTTCGGCTCAAGCATGAGCCTTTTTCATGAGCCTTGAAAAAGGCTCATGCTTGAGCCGAAACGTTGCTTTTGCCACCATATGGGTGATTAAAAACATACTTTTTTGAAGATACGCTTGGAGTGCAGTCCGATTTTTTACTTTCTATAAGTGGTAAGCACCTTTTACCATACTTGGATATTGCACCCGTCTATTTTTTCATACTTTTTTAGGGTGGTGCTGCCAGTGGTTTTTTTCCCCCTTAGATCGATTACTTCGACACTATGCGGTTAGCGCCAGGTCCTACATCAGGGACACTGGTGACTTTTTGGATAAGATCTCTGACATTGTGCTGCCAGATGGTTATCTCCTGGCATCCTTTGATGTCACGAGCCTGTACACCTCCATTGACCATGATAGGGGGTTGGCTGCGGTCCGGAGACAGCTATCTGGCAGCAATTATTCTCTATCTTGTCAGGATTTCATTATCCATCTTTTGGATTTGGTTCTGAGAAACAATTATTTTTTGTTTATGGATATCTTATATCTCCAGTTACGAGGGACCGCCATGGGGTCGAATGTGGCACCCACCTATGCCAACGTCTTCATGGCGGCCCTCGAGGAGGACCTTATCTATGTGTCCCACCACTTCAGCCATGTGCTGGGGTGGTGGCGATACATAGATGACGTCTTCCTCATCTGGCATGGTGACTCTTTTTCTCTTGAGAGCTTTTATGATTTTTTGAACCATATGGACCCGGACATCAGTTTTACTCTTGTGCACTCGACCACCCATGTCCAATTTCTTGACAGTTACCATAGTGGGTGATCAATTATCTACTGACATCTTCACTAAGCCTACTGATTGTAATACATTGCTGCATTATGGCAGCTGTCACCCAAGGTCTATTATCAATTCTGTACCATACAGTCAACTACTCAGGGTTAAGAGGGTGGTGCAGGATCCTGATTTACTCCGGACTCGTTTTTCTCAGATGATGCACAAGTTTAGGGAATGTGGTTACCCTGCTCGGGTGATTAATAAACACCTTATCAAGGTGAAAGATTCACAACAGATATCACCAGATGATATACACAACAAAGTTGAGAGGATACCTTTTATATCTACGTATTCGGAACAAAGTGTCCAAATTGCTCGTATTGTCCGTAAACATTGGGCAATACTTAAGAGTAATTTTTCCAATGTCACGGCTTTGACAGTGTCGCCTTTGCTTTCCTATAGGCGCTCTGCCAATTTTTGGGATAAGTTGGTCTGAGCAGACATTCCTGTCAAGACCTTGGTACAGTCTCATATTGGCTCTCGCAGGAGGGGTTCCTATCCCTGCCTTGGTTGCGTTAATTGCGCGTATATGACCAAGGGGGAGAGGTTTACTCATCCAGTTACGGGGACCCAGTATGAGATTGGTCATTTCTTGACATGTAACAGTTCCTTTGTGATCTACGTGCTCTTCTGTCCTTGTGGTCTCCTTTATGTTGGGGAGACCACTTGTGACATGAAGGCACGTTTAAATAATCACCGGTTCTCCATCAAACAAAAACGAAAAGATCTGCCTGTTCCTAAACACTTTGTTGAGGCCAACCACAAGGAGAAGGATTTAAAATTGTTAGTGGACCAGATCACTCTGTCTAGAAGGGGAGGAGACAGGACATTGGCTCTCAAACAACGGGAGCTGAGATGGATCCATCGTCTCAACACACTGAGATCTCATGGTCTCAATGTTGATTTTAACCGCCTCACGTCCGCCCATAGGATATAAACGTCCTATGGGTGGACGTCTATTTCTGAAAGCACGTTTTAAAACGTCCTGTCAGAAATAGCAGCTGCACGCTAATCGTGGAGCTGCTGATCGGGTTGCCCGCTGTCAGTGACAGCAGGGCAACCCTAAGACAAGGCAGGGACAGTGCCCAGGTGTCCCTGCCTTCACGATCGCTGCAGACACAGCGCTCGCCGAGCGCTGTGTCTGCAGAGCAGGAAGCGCTGTGCGCTTCCTGTTCCGGCCCGGTGGTCATGTGACTGCCGTGACCGGAGAGTGCAGGAGTTGTGTGAGGTCTCTCAGAGACCTCGATCAGCCCTGCTGTGAGGCTGTACAGCGCAGGATTGCTGGTGTACAGCCTCTATAGGGGTGCATTTGTCCTGTAACTGGGGCTACTATGTCAGCCCCAGTTACAGGAGAAATCAACAGTGAAAAAAAAAAAGTGAAGTAAATGTCCCCCAGAGGTCTTGTATGACCTTATGGGGGACGAAAAGTGTAAAATAAAATAAAAATAAAATAAAGGGTTGAAAAAATAAAATAAAAAAAAGTTTCACATGTAAAAAAAAAAAAAATCCCAAGTAAGGAATAAAAAAAAAAATTAAAAATAGAAAAAATAAAATAGACATATTTAGTATTGCCGCGTCCGTAAAAACCAGCTCTATAAAAATATCACATGACCTAACCCCTCGGGTGAACACCGTAAAAAAAAGAAAAAAAAAAACTGTGTCAAAACAAGCAATTTTTGTCACCTTGCATCACAAAAGGTGCAATACCAAGTGATCAAAAACGCGTATGTCCCACAAAATGGTACCAATAAAACCGTCACCTCATCCCGCAAAAAATGAGCCCCTACATAATAAAATCTCTCAAAAAATAAAAAAAACTATAGCTCTTAGAACATGGAGACACTAAAACATCATTTTTTTGGTTTCAAAAATGCTATTATTGTGTTAAAGTGAAACAAATAAAAAAAAGTATACATATTAGGTATTGCCGCGTCCGTAAAAACCAGCTCTATAAAAATATCACATGACCTAACCCCTCGGGTGAACACCGTAAAAAAAAACTGTGTCAAAACAAGCAATTTTTGTCACCTTGCATCACAAAAGGTGCAGCACCAAGTGATCAAAAATGCGTATGTCCCACAAAATAGTACCAATAAAACCGTCACCTCATCCCGCAAAAAATGAGCCCCTACATAAGAAAATCTCTCAAAAAATAAAAAAACTATAGCTCTCAGAACATGGACACATTAAAACATAATTTTTTGGTTTCAAAAATGCTATTATTGTGTAAAACTTTAATAAATGAGAAAAAGTATACATATTAGGTATCGCCACGTCCGTAACAATCTGCTCTATAAAAATCTCACTTGACTGAACCCCTCAGGTGAACGCTGTAAAAATAAATAAATAGAAACTGTGCTAAAACAACCAATTTTTTGGTCACCTTGCCCCATAAAGTGTTATAATGAATGATCAAAAAATCATATGTACCCAAAAATAGTACTAATAAAACTGGCACCTTTTCCCCTAGTTTCCAAAATGGGGTCACTTCTTGGGAGTTTCTACTGTAAGGGTGCATCAGGGGGCTTCAAATGGGACATGGCATCTAAAAACCATGTGGAGTTCCTTATCTTCTGCGCCCTGCCGTGTGCCCATACAGCAGTTTACGACCACATGTGGGGTGTTTCTGTAAACCGCAGAATCTGGGTAATAAATATTGAGTTTTGTTTGGCTGTTAACCATCGATGTGTTAAAGAAAAAAATTGATTAAAATGGAAAATCTGCCAAAAAAGTGAAATTTAAAAATTTGATCTCCATTTTCCTTTAATTCTTGTGGAACGCCTAAAGGGTTAACAAAGTTTGTAAAATCGGTTTTGAATACCTTGAGGGGTGTAGTTTCTACAATGGGGTCATTTATGGGGGTATCCACTATGTAGGCCCCACAAAGTGACTTCAGACCTGAACTGGTCCTTATAAAGTGGGTTTTGGCAATTTTCTTAAAAATTTGAAGAATTGCTTCTAAACTTCTAAGCCTTCTAACTACCTAAAAAAATAAAATGACATTTCCAAAATGATGCCAACATAAAGTAGACATATGGGGAATGTTAAATAATAAATATTTTATGAGGTATCACTTTCTGTTTTAAAAGCAGAGAAATTGAAATTTAGAAAATTGCGAATTTTTCAAATTTTTGGGTAAATTTGGGATTTTTTCATAAATAAAGGTGAAATATTTTGACTCAAATTTATGACTATCATGAAGTACAATGTGTCACGAGAAAACAATCTCTGAATGACTTGGATAAATAAAGGCGTTCCAAAGTTATTACCACATAAAGTGAGATATGTCAGTTTTGCAAAATTTGGCCTGGTCAGGAAGGGGGCAAAGGGCCCAGATGGGAAGTGGTTAAGTGGAGTGTAATATAGGATGGGGCTTTTTGCTATTCTCTCTTATCCCTCTCCTGGTTATGCCCTGGTGTATGTGAATTTTATATTGGTGTTATCAATTATATTACGAATTTGTTTCATATAGATGTACAGCTTTCTGTCTTATTGCTTATATACAATCTCTTTTCTTTCTCTAGATTATTGGTGCTCCGCTGGTGGTGTTCATGGACGGTATGCGCCCTCTTCTGCGTCTCCGTGTTGGGATTATGGTGATGGGAGAGATCCTTGGGCGCATCTACATTGGTTATGCTATACAATGTGTGGATCAATTATAATTATATTGTTTGTTTGGAGTGGTGGTTTTTTCTCTTTTTATTTTATTTATGGACTGAAGGGTCGGTTATTGGGTTTGGGACCTGTGGCATGGACGTGTCTCTGATCCCATACCCTCAATGGACCTGGGGTCTTTACCGTGAGAACGGCATGACCTTTGGCCCCGTCCTGTTGTCTTATAATATGAGTATGGCACAGGTCATGAAGGTTCCTCTGCCCAGTGCTGATATACTCTTCTAAGCCACGTTCACTCCGCTCTTTGAAATACATATATAGTGACCCGATGGGGAACTTATTGGTTTCCTTTTACCCACTTATTTCTATGTTGCGGTGCCCGGTATGTTTCTCTCCCCTCGTCTATATTTCTTCCCCCTCCCCCTGCTGATCCTTGTGCCCTAGTGTCCGTGTCTGTCATTTGTTTGGGGCGGACCTCTGTGCACGTTGCTGGGCTTCTGTTGCCGTGACAGCAATGTTTGCATTGTTGCCTGGCGACGCACGTCCGGCTGTGTGGGCGTGGTTCTACCCGGTGCGTCCTCTTGATGGGTCATGTGACGGTCGCTCTGGTCATGTGGTTTCACATCTCCATGGCGATGACGCTTGGCTCCTCTCCTGGGGGTGTTTCTCTTGTGACATAACGGGGACTCTGGGCATGCGTGGTCCGGCGGCGAGGACGCGGATTTTGGCGCTCCTGTCCATACGCCCCGGTGTGAGTTGTTTTTAATCTTAATGAACTTTCTTTATGTACACAGGTGATATGACACTATATTGATGAATTTGATATTGGTCAATTAACTCACTATCATGTTATCACTATAATTAATGCGTGCGTACACTGCATTGAATTATGATGAACACTATGTTATGTAAACCACTTGGTCATGTAAATCACGGGAGTTTCTATATATTATATAATGTATTATCCATGTTATTTCATCCAGTATTGAATAATTGTCACTTTTATTGTTTGCAATGTATTGTGGGTATATATACCCTTGTATGACACCATGTGATATGCTTGAGAAAGACCGCATTAAGACGGTTGAAACGTTGCACAGAGGGGAATAAAGGATCCACTTTTTTACTTCATTTGGAGTGCTGCTTCATCTTTGGATACTATACTTGTTTATAGCCGTCTAAGCCTGCGGCTGAGAGGACTTGCACCCGCAATTTTTTGGTCTTGTGCTGCTGTGATTCTTTTTTGGTTTCTATATATATATATATATATATATAAATCCAGAAAAACGGGCGGCACTCCAAGAGATAAAAGAAAGTGAACCACCTGGGTGAATAAAGGTTCACTTTCTTTTATCTCTTGGAGTGCCGCCCGTTTTTCTGGATTTATACATTGGGGTAAGAAGCCTATTCCCCTTGGGACGTGCACCCTAACTTCAACTGATCTTGTACCAGTGCCGCCTTTTTTCCTTGGTATATATATATATATATATATTCCTGTGTGCATTTATTTAGCGTTTGAACTTGTTAATGAAAGCTGTAATGGCACCGGACGGGGTTACAAGCAAAGTGTACTTGGCTTGCATGCTGACCTGCATTCCCTGGATTTTGTGTGGCTGTCATGGCCCATGAACAGGTAGGAACAAGAGTTAGGGACCACTCAATTGAGACGACCTTGACGCGGTGAGTGGCTTACTATGCTTTGGCCAAAATATAAACCAATGTCTCATCCAGCATGGAGGGCAGAGTGCTGGATGCAGTGTGCGATCACATTTGCATTTTCCGTTTGTGTATATATATATATATATATATATATATATTCCTGTGTGCATTTATTTAGCGTTTGAACTTGTTAATGATTCATATATACTATGTGGTATTGATGTATTATAACCAAATATTATTAATGTATATTTTATAATGTATGTATCTCACTGAGTAGGATATATAATTTTAAAAGGATGTGGAGAGCGTTTAGGTTGAATTCTCCTAGATCTGATTCAGAGGAGCTGATGTTATTTCAAACATCATTACTCAATAGTTAAGACAGTTAGGGTATACAAACCAGCAGAAAGCTTTCTAAGGGCCATTATACTCTTAACTGCCCCATAAATTCAGGGATTAGGGAAACTTCTAATACCGCCAGTCAGTCTGAGCAAAATGTCAGAAAGAGTCCCTCCTAATTGATTTAAGGTGGAAAAGGTCAAAGTTTAAGTGGTGTAGTAAAGCAATATATATGTGTTAATTCTTAAAATATTTAAAATTGTTATATGATACAACAGTGCCATCAAGTGGTAGATGGGCAGAAGTTTCTAGGGAATGCCAATTAAATGACATCATCCCCATGTTTAACATACGTCACACCCACCTTATCTAATTGGAAATCCCTAATCCAAGAGGGGATGGGCATAGATAAGGATTAGAATATCTGATCCAGTTTGGAAGATCAGGGGAGACTTCACAAAGAAAAAACTGGACAAAGATTCCCTCATTAGCATCACTTCACACATCAGGAACGTACCACAGGACGGGACATATCTAAATCTTGGAAAGCTGGGTCCATTCTAAAAGCTCTTTATCCCAAAGCCAGGGGTAATGTATAATCTATTCCATTTGCAGTAATTATAAATCGCTCCAATTGGCATATAGTTGAGACCCCATTATTAGTGGGTTAATAGTGTTAAAGCAATCATTTTATAGGAAATTTTAATGAACGTGCACATCATTAGAATTCCTGTAATATTGCTATCAGAGTGGGATCTCTGATCGGATTTTATTATCCGTAGTTAGGCCAACGGGTGTATTTATAAGGTGTCTCTTACTGCCATATTCTTTGATTGCGCATAAGGGTTTTTCCACAGATTCATTTCTATAGTTTTTTTTGTTGTTGCATTATAATATTTTGATAACCAGTACACTAATCGGTAATAATTTAATAAAAGAAAAAAAGTAGTATTGTATTGTACTTGGTGTACTAAATTAAGTGAGCCCATCGTAAATGGTGGAGCACCAACTTGTGGTCAATTTTGATATTATCCTTGTATTCATTTGTATGCCATTTTTACTGCATGTATTTATAATAAATTATATTTTATATAATTAATTGCACCCTGTTTCATTAGCTGCACAAATTAACTTTAGATCTCATCAATAAAAGAACTGGCGTTTATATGTCCGCCAATTAAATTTTTCATTTTTCATTTTTAATATTTTATAAAAATATGAAATCATAATTTTTTTAAATTTCATATCTTATATGAAATAAATATTCGACATCTGTCATAAGAAAAGAAAAATGAGACGCACAACGGATCCTGTCTGTGTAATGTAAGGCCTGTCCACTGACACCCTCTCCACTCTGTCGGGGGGCTCTACTTGTATAAGCGCTTAATAAAACATGTTCTGTTGACATCTATGTGGAATCAGCTGACAACGGTGTAAAAGGAGTGCGCTTCTTCTTGGCGCTGACATCGACCTGTAAGGCTCAGTTCATACTTGAGTTATTTGGTCAGTTTTGGCCCCGTGACTGCCCAAATAAGTGAAGTGTGCAGTGATTCTAAGAGCGATGCCTGTCATCTACATGTCATACTGACTCACAGTATAATTTCACTACCACAGCAGACTTCCTATGTGTGTTACGGCAAGGCACAGGCTCTCTGCAGCCAGGAAATAGCCATTTTATAACGTGATTGGCCGCAAATAAATTCGGATCGAACCAAATTTTTTAAAATAATTTTGGAGAACCGGATGAATTTTTGATAAATTCACTCACCTTTAGTCCTTTTCATACCCATAATACTCAAGTGTACTCATGTTGTAGGATACTCACATACAACTCAGCTTTGAGACCACTATCAACCCTGCTCAAGTTTTCAACGCCTTTGGATGTGAAACAACCCCATATCATCAGGCTTCCTCCACCAAACTTGACAGTTCCTTCAAGTTCTCAATCTGTTAGGCCCCTTTTCCCTTGTTTCTTACAGACCCATTTGCTCAGTTACTGGTTTCGTCTCATAGCTCCAAATCACCTGTTTCCAATTTTCTACTGTCCATTGTTCGTACTTGTGGCGAAACCAACCTCGCTACTGGGCTTTGGAGAGGACTGGCTGCTGGCCTCTTGCCCCAGGATTATGGGCCCTATCATCAGCCCATGCAAAACTTAAGCTCCATGGCAATTGAACTGTATATATGTGGTCTGAGCGCCATTCAATAATATGCGCTCAGACCTAAGCTATCTGGGGATATGTTGCATGTCTTTATTTTATGTAGTAAATGTAACCTTGTGTATTTTATTGTATTTTATGTCTTTTTGCAACCATGTGCTCAATGGAGTCTGCCTCTATCCCTGGATATAATTTGATTATTTCCCATTGTCTCCAGGAAAGAGGGCTCTGTAAAACTGGTTTGAGCCAGATAGCCATGTGCCAGCCAGGGCCCAAAAGATATTTTACTAACTTTTGAACCCCTGGTCTGATTCATGCCAGTTTTTAATATGTTGTTCCCCTGAATGGATTGATTGCGAATATGTAATTTTTATGTGAATGTGATGTATGGTTTTAGAGTTATGAAAGTTGGGTAGAAAGTATGTTTAACTGTATGTATAATTGAGTCTCCTCTCAGGATAAGGGGAGGGAATATGCTGGGTGTGTTTCTATTGTCCCATTGTGTGTTTAAAAGGGTGATGTCTGTTCTGTTGTCCTCACATGTGTATTGGCGATCTCCTTTTGTCCGCAGAGATAATTGGATTGCTCTTCAGGTTGTCTGGACAGAGAGGAGGAAACCATGATGCATTGTGGGGATATGTTGTCCTATGTTACAGTCTTCATTCTGGTCCTCTGGGGGCGTGAACGATTGGTTGCTGTAGTTACATTGTATGTCTTGTTAATTACTGATTGGTTGTATTTCAAACCCCTGTGGGCAGTACTATGTTTGTTTTTTGTGAATAAAAGAGGCTGTACTTCAAGTACAGTCAGACCACTGTTTGACCCTCAACACGGAGCCTTGTCTCGTTATTGGGGGGATTCACTGTATGCTGTTAGAAGACCGATTGCCAGGATTGTATGCTTTTCCTGTTCGTCTGCTAGCAGCTATTCGTGAGGTTCCAGTTCGGAGTGCTATTTTGTATCCAGTTCGGGAGTTTGGTGTATCCTGCAGTAGCTGTGCCTGTCTCTCAGAAAGGGGCTTATCGCCTAAACGGATTTTAACCCCTTGTCTGCTGAAACGGACCGTTACAGTACTATTTTGCAAACTGGAGCTGATGCTTCTTAAATGATGATATTGAAGCCAAGGCTTCTTTTTTCGGGCAACCATTCCAGACTTGTGTAATGCATGTCACACAATGCTTGCATGAACATCTGTGTCATAAGCACCTCCTCTGCCATGTTTGTTGTGCAAGAACTGATAGAACCTTGTGATGAGCTGACTTATTGGCTCCAATATTTTGCCAAGGACATCCACCTCTTGGCGTTGGGATGGATGGATGGACTTAAATTCATATACTTCCAACTTTTATGGCACTCACATGATGCAGTTTGGAAATGTTCTTGGCTGAGATACCGCTATCGATGAGCTGGATGATGCTGTTCCTCTTTTCTTGGGAAATCTTCTTCATGGCAGCTCCTGGAGTCAAACCAGTGACCTTTCGCTTGGGACTCAACCTAATAACACACTGTGCTATTAGTGAATGTGAGAACAGGTTGTAATTTGTAGTATACAAGAAGAAAAATATCGTTCCACCACCAGGAGCAAAACAATAACAATGCAGTTACATAAGAATCTGCATAACTAATCATATGCTAAATAGTTGCAAGTCCAATATATGTAGGAAATAGCTAAAATGATTGTCTATAAAATGTTAGTAGTCTAACTTTTGAAGCTGTAGTGGATGGTGAGATATGAAGCCTGAAAGTCAAAAGTTCAAAACATTGTTACCCTTTTGTTTGGCAGTGTACATCAGAAACATTGTCAAATGACTCCCTAGGTATGTTTGTTGTGGCCAGGAGAGAGGAACACCATTAGTTTCATTGCTTCTTCTATGAAAGGAGGAAGGACACTACAGGAACTCAGCAAGTGATAGGAATGGATTAGTCCAACTGTGCATGGTTGGTAGGAATGCAGATCCCAAAAATGGAAACCTTGAAAAACTTAGAGCTATTCTCTCTTGTCTAAAGTTTATTGCAAAAGAGTTTCTGACTCCCCCATTAAATGGTAAGTATAGCATACCGTTGCAAAGGTCCAGGAAAATGAATGATAGGTCTTGTATATAGAAGCGACAGGGGTGGCTCAACAAAACCGCTGTAGGTGGACAGTGGGACTCACCCAGCTATTGTTCTGTCCAATGCTGGGGCAAGGTATCAATTGCTGGGATGCTTGGCAAATCTTGAGTGGTATACCAGCTGCTGTAGAGTACTTGGGCATCCTCTAACATGAGGTGTACAAAATGTGGTTGTGCTCCAGTTTTCCTCTCCTGGGACAGAGCTCAGCCGCCTTGTGTCACAGAAAAGGAAACACTCCTATAGGTCACACCACACACTTTCTGGGAAAGTGTGGATACAGTTTCGGGAGTCCTCAGAGTGGCATACAAAGCTTTTCAGGGCAATCTGAGCACTTTTGAGTAGAAGTTACTCACATCTGAATTAAATTGTCCAAATGAGTTGTTAGAATTGGACCCAAGTTGAATTCAGGAAATTGGCTCATCTCTGATGTGTACCCTTTTCCTGCAACTTGCCTTTGAGGGTGTCAAAAGTTCAGGAAAGCACAACCATTTTATATGATATTATTTGTAAAACTGCTATTCAAATTTACTTACACAGTTTAATTTATTAAGGTTACACCAGATGTCCAGCAGTGTTATCATTGCTAGATTACATTACTGTTGGTAAAATAGCGACAGCAATCCTAGGTTAAAATGTACTTTATAATGATTGCTTGAAGCAACTAGAAATGATTTCATAAATACAGTACTTGACCTATGGATACAAAATTTTTAAGCATTGTTGTTAATGTCTCTCTCTCTCTCTCTCTTTCTCTCTCTCTTTCTCTCTCTCTCTCTATCTCTTTCATTTCTCTTTCAAGTTTGTGGTATTCTTTATGGGGTTTCTTTGGCCAAAACACTGGCCCAGGTGTTGCTTTAAAGTCTTAGCTGTGAATAATAGAAAACACTAAATGGAAAGCCCTTTTGCTATTGGTGACTTCTTTTTTCAATATGCAGCATACTCTAGGTATGACATCTTTTTCTGGTGTTTCCCCAAATGCTTCTCTATGTGACTTTAAAGACACCAGGAAAAAAATGATCAGAATTAATATCAAAAGATCAAACTGACCAATTGTGAATGTTTAATTTCTATTTAATATTATTCAATAGAAATTGAATTGAAATTAATTTAAGTTTGTGTTTTGAAGGTTTTCTATTAAGTCTGACATTTATGCACTAACTGAAATTGATTTATTACATATGTGACATTTAATTTTTCCTTTATTTGACTATTGACACATTTCTCAAAAAGAAGAGTGAAAGTAGAAATATTGCTTATTAATCTTTTTTTTTTTTTATTAAAAATTCTGATTCTAACAAACTAAAATAATTATAATCTTCTTTGGGCGAATCAGAGACCCACATATAAGGCTCCATTGGTAAACATCTCCACATTATACTTCTCTGAAAAAAAAACATACAAATCAGCTCTCAATCCAAAAGGAAACTAAGAGAGTACACCTGAGTACCTGACAAAAGCCACTTAGGTAGCAATGTTTTTTTTTTTTGTTTTTTTTGTGTGGGGAATTAGAAGAGTAATGTGGAAATGTTCAGCTTTTCTTTTCCTGTTTGAGGAGAGAGCTGTCTTGCATTTCTCTTTTTCAGTGGAATGTTACACCTGAGTCTCTACAATGTTTTTCTCTGGTTTTTGAAAGAAAAAGAAATAAGTCATAGGAGATTTTGGAGTGTTATATATACATTTTCAGGACAAATGGAGAGTATTTGATTCAGGTAGAACTGAATTAGACCTGAATCAAATTTTTGAAAAATTGAATGAATTGGAAACAAAACAAATTTCAGAAAAATCTGCTCATGTCTAAGGGTAGGTTCACATCATTGTTTAATTTTTAATTCTACTGATATGTCAGAAGAACAGGAAGAAAAACTGATTCTTGATTTTAAGCATCCATTATGCTCATTTTCATCTGTTTGTCGCCTGCTCTGTGAGAGATCTGAGAAAATTGGATAGACTTACAGCACGTGAGTCTATCTGACAGGTATTTCTCTGTTTCCCTTCTGTTTGTTGTTGTGGGCAGGATCCCACCCTTTCCACAGGTTCTGCTCGTTAGCTGTTTTAGAGGCTCTATTTTAGTCCGCCTTTTACTGCTGACTTTGCGGTTGATATTTTCCTTCTGGAGTTCTATACTGGTTGTTTGTGGATCTTCTACTTCCCGCTCGTCTCAAGCTAAGTTATCCTGTTCTCCCCTTTGTGTGTGTGTTGCTTCTAGGTCTCAGGGAGACACTGGTCCGTTCACGGTGGAAGGTACTGGCTGTCTCATTCCCCACTCCCTAAGTTAGGGTTTGCTTCAGTGTCAGCAGGGCTTAGGTTCCAGCGTATGAGATCGTTCACCATCAGGACTTGCTCATACTGTCAGCAGTCAGGGAGAGGCTCAGGGATTGTTAGGAGGTTACCATTTCCTCCTCCCTAGCTTTGGGGCCTAGTCTTTTACCTGTTGCTGTATGTTTACTTGGTGTTCCTCTTATGCCCACTTGCCGTGACACTGTTTTAGCCATTGCCGTCTGAGATCAGTTATCTTAGGCGTAAGAAAAATTCCTTTGTGGAAGACTTTTTTTTTAGTTTAAAATAACTGATCTCACAAAAACATGGATCAAGCGGATGCAAAATGAGATGCTTAAAATTAACAATGTTTTTTTTTTCTGTTCTTCTGACAGATCAAAAGAACTGAAAACAAAATGGTGATTTGAACCTAGCCTAATGCTATTAATCTCAGTGCATTTATTAATAAATCCTTGTATTTCAATGGCTGAGGTTAACTTGAAAAACAATGGAAACATGCGTTACTTTGGTCCATTTTGCACTAAACAACTACCAGGGAGCTCTACGTTTTCTGAAGTTCTAGGGTTCAGAATTGTATACACTACACATTACTAAAATAAAATGTAGGTAGAGTAGTTTAAAAGAGCCTGGACAGGGTTGAAGGGTAGATGAGGTTCCCTAGTTTCTGAAGCTGGTGTCCCATGCATCATTGCAATATGCTGCCTCTTTATTTAATTTAGAAGTAGTTGCCTAGTGCTTAGAGATGAGTGAATCGATTCTAAATTCTGAACAGTGGCGTACCTACCATATATGCAGACCACACAGCTGCAATGGGGCCCCTAAGGAAGAGGAAGTCCCCACCCCTGTCTATCTTCCTAACTGTCTCCCATCTGCTAGCCCCGCCTCTCGCCTGCTAGCTCCGCCTACCTCCTGCTAGCTCCGCCTCCCACCTGATTCCTCTGGATTGCCACAACCCCACCAGTAATGAAGTAAGTGACGACTTGTAGGTGAGGATAGTGCAGAGGTGTGTGTGTGTGGGGCGAGGGGGGTCACTCAGCTTTCCCAGGCTATTCCTCTGCACATATGCCATTGAGAACAGGAGGAAAGATGGGTGCTATTATGTAATGTGACTCAGCTTTCCTTATGTCCTGCATGGCACAAGGGCAGAGGCAGGAGAAGATATGAGGGTAGGTGGGAGTTGTGTTACTCAGCTTTCTCATGTCTCTCCACATGTGCCATGCAGGACAGCAGAAAAGATGGGTGCTATTACATCATGCAATGTCACTCAGATTTCCTGCTACCCTGCAAGGCATAAATGCAGATAATAAGAACATGGAAAGGCAGGGGGAGGGGTTCACCCAGCTTTCCCAGAGACTCCTGTCTTTGCACATGTGTCATGCAGGATAGCAAGTAATGTCAGTGTCTCCCAGCTGTCCTGCATGACACAGGGAATGGGAGAAGGGGGGCACTCACTTCCTCACACTTTTCTCATGTCTCTGCGCATGTGCCATGCTGGACAGCAGGAAAGTTGGGTGGTATTACATCATGTAATGCCCCAGATTCTTGTCAATATATGCTGAACACCGCCAGAACCTACCAGATCCCATTCACTATAATGGGTCTGTTGGGTTCCAGCGTGAGTGCTGCCATTTTGTAGAGCAAAATACTGCTGCACGAGGTGGAGCAGGGGAGAAGGTAGGGAGGGTAGTGAGAGGAGCCAGGGCGCATAGTGGGGGAGACTAGAAACGGACATGGGGGCCCAATCTAAATTCTTGCTATGGGGCCCAATGATTTCTGTGTACGCCCTTGATTCTGAATTTGATTAATCAAAAATTTCATAAAAATTCTTCTGCCAAATGATGAACTGTACAAAATACCGGCAGCAAATACCGGCAGCCATTTTACATTTAAAATTTGGTACACTAGTAAGAGTGATAGGGTAAGAAAGATGAATGCAGAAAATCACATGACCCTGTGCAGGGTCTGGCTACAGGACTTGCCCAAATTTCCATACAGTCATCCTGACAAGCAATCAGGAGGGAGGATATTAATTGGTATATAAGGCACTTACTTAGCTCTGAAGCAGAGATGCCATTATAACATCAGCCACTAATGTGATAGAGCATATCTGTTATGTCTCAGACACAGATATAGCAATAATACACACCAAACCTGTTTAGTCCAAACATTGCTATTTTTCGGACAGTAGACAAACCTGAATATTTACGTGTTCGTTTCGGCCGAATCCACAAAAATGGGACGTTGCATCATTTTAGTGAACATGTTGGTGGGAAAAAAGAACTAGGGAGGAAGAAGAAATGGTCTTATATGAGCATTAGAGGAAGTGGGAGGGGGAGGGCTTGCCCTGATTGGCTCCCAGGCTGACAGACAGCCTGGATGAGCCAATCAGTGCTGTAGCAGGCAGGGAGGTGCCCTAGCAAAACAAGCAGAATGCCATTCTGTGCTGGACTGTGAAAGAGGGTGGTTGGGTGTTACCGTGTCTGCCAAGAAAGCGAGTCAGGGACAGGCAGAAATCAATCAATCAATCAAGGGAAAATCTAGGATTCCAAGGAAGAATTGTGTGTGTTGTGTACAATAGAGAGGAATAGGGAGGCTGACAGATAGGTAGAGAGGAGACAGAACCTGTGGCTGGCTGTGCCTGCTTTCAAAAGTGTAGGTGCACCTCAAAAGCAGCTACCTGCAAGCAAATACTTTAATTTTGCTTCCCCATTGTCACTGAAACACTTTTTTGTGTGGTTCAAAATATAATTAGGATAGCTAGATGGATATATATGTGTAAAAAAGGCCAAGGCAGCACTCAAATATCCGTGAAAAAAAGGGTATTTTAATCACCCATGTGGTAACAGCAACGTTTCAGCTCACTCCATGGAGCCTTTGTCAAGCCATAATGCATAGTGCAAAATCAAGTGCTTATATAGCATACATGATTAACAAAGTGATTACATGATTATACATCAATCTTTACAAAAACAATGTTAAAAACAATATATATCAAATGTGCATAATTATATCTCACTAAAAACAGACAAGAAGTCATAAAGTGCTATGTGGCAAAAATGTGTCCATAAATTCATATGATTACAGTGCATAACATCATTACTCAATATCACAAATCAGGTGTACATAATCGTGTTGATTAAAAACAGATAATTCATCCAATAGAAAGTTCTCACATGTAGCTTGAGACGGCAGGACCCAGTCGGCGTCCGGAATTGAGTAGTGTGCAGGCGTGAAGAACTCCTCATCCCTCGAGACTATCTCTCACATAAAAGACATAGGCGCCCACATTCAAGATGGCGACCTGGCATTGAGCATCGACTGAGCATGCTCATTCCCAAAGTAGGGTGGAAACATTCTGACACACACATCTCACATGACAAAGTCACATGACCCCCATTCATACCAGCGGACCGATCATACTGCACCATTTCTTTAATAATTACTCAAAAGGAGGGAGTCAAACAATGCAAACTGGGCTAATGGAATCCCGCCAATATCACCCTTATAAACATAGTCCCATACCATCATATGTCAATGGTTATATATCTAATGGTCCACCTGTCGTAGGCAGTCACACTTTATCTCAGGGGGCGTGGCGTCTTCACCGGGGGTCACTCGTTCAGAGGCAGCATGCCCAAATGGGATCCACAGACGCAGCCGTCACCATGAAGCGACTCGGCATCCCGGTCCCCAATCACACGCAGACTGTATAATGCCCTAGGGATCCAATATACACAGATACATGGCCTAAAACCAGTGGCCATCTGCACTGTGCCAAAGGTCCCATAATATTAGAAAAAATATATTGCAAGCTCAGATCATGTCTGTGTCGTCATATGTCCCAATGTGATTACATACATGCATCAGTGAGCACAAAAAAAAATTTAACAAATTAATTACAAACAGGAAAAACAGAAAAAGAACAGGAAAAAGACAATGAGAGATATTCATATAACCCTGAAATCCACATTGAGGCCTCTGGGCTTGAGAGTTTGTAACTCAAAGATCCAGTAGAGCTCTCTTCTTTTTAAACGTATCGTCCAATATCCACCCCTTCTGGACAAAGGCACTTGCTCAAGTACTCTAAATTTCAAATTACGCTCACAGTGTCCTGCCTTCTTAAAATGTTTGGGCACAGGTAAATCCAGCCTCTGTTTTCTTATAGTGTACCTATGTTGGTTTAGGCGTGTTTTAACATTCCAAATTTTTTCACCAACATAGCACAGGTTACACGAACATGATAATAAATAGATCGCATATGTAGAATCACACGTGGGATATTGTTGAATTCTGATTATTTTACCAGAGGCTGGATTTACAAAAGAATCACCTCTGATCATATAGGGGCAGTTAACACAATTGCAGCACCGATAGCAGCCCTTGCATGTAGAGCCAAAATATGCGCTGCAATCAATTCTAGAGGACCCAACATCAGCCCTGACTAATTTGTCGCCTAAGTTACGACTCCTACGAAAGGAGCACAATGGGGGGACCCTGAACTCCTCGATATTGTCAAAACCACTGGCCAAAACCGACCAGTGTTTTTCCTGACAATGGAAGAAACCTGATGACTGTTGATGCTATAATCAGTGACAAATGGAATCCTAGGCCTCCTTGGATCTCCATTCTTCATTCTAGTTTTAATTTTACAGATACTGTCAGAGATGAGACTCTTGGGATAACCTCTAGTCTGAAACTTAGTAGCCATCTCTGATAATCTAAGGTCCCTGACAGGGCCCACATCGACTATCCTAGCTACCCGTAGCTAGAGATGGCCCGAACTATCCGACGGCGAACAGTTCCCGGCGAACATAGCTTGTTCGCGTTCGCCTCTGCCGGGCGAACACATGCGATGTTCGGTCCGCCCCCTATACATCATCATTGAGCAAACTTTGACCCTGTACCTCACAGTCAGCAGACACATTCCAGCCAATCAGCAGCATACCCTCCCTCCCAGACCCTCCCACCTCCTGCACAGCATCCATTTTAGATTCATTCTGAAGCTGCAGTCTTAGTGAGAGGAGGGAGACTGTAACTGCTGCTGATTTAATTGGGAAATCGATAGCTAGGCTAGTGAATTCAGTGTCCACTCCAGTCCTGAAAGACTCATCTGATCTCTGCTGTAAGGACAGCGTCCTGACAGCACCCCAAAAAGCCCTTTTTAGGGCTGCAACATTAGTCTGCTTTTTTTTTTTCCTTTATATACATATTGCAGTTGCCTGGCCTGCCTGTGTGTGAGGAGCTGCAGGCCCACAGACTGTAGTGTGCCCACTGCCAGTGCTCACCCCTGTCATTCCGTGTGGCACAGGACTTTGCTTAAAAAAAGGCACTTAATTTTTACACTTTAATCTAAGGTTAGTTGCCTGCCAGTGTGTGTCAGGCTGACTTCCACTGACTGTAGTGTGCCCACTGCCAGTGCCCACCACTCATACCGGCTGGCACAGGACTTTGCATAAAAAAGGCTTTTAATTTTTACACTTTAGTGTAATTTCAGCTGCTTGCCTGCTGCTAGTGTGTGTCAGGCCGACTTCAACTGACTGTAGTGTGCCCACTGCCAGTGCCCACCCCTGTCATCCCGTGTGGCACAGGACTTTGCTTAAAAAAAAGGCACTTCATTTTTACACTTTAATCTAAGGTTAGTTGCCTGCCAGTGTGTGTCAGGCCGACTTCAACTGACTGTAGTGTGCCCACTGCCAGTGCCCACCCCTGTCATCCCGAGTGGCACAGGACTTTGCTTAAAAAATAGGCACTTAATTTTTACACTTTAATCTAAGGTTAGTTGCCTGCCAGTGTGTGTCAGGCTGACTTCCACTGACTGTAGTGTGCCCACTGCCAGTGCCCACCACTCATACCGGCTGGCACAGGACTTTGCTTAAAAAAGGCATTTAATTTTTACACTTTAATGTAATTTCAGCTGCTTGCCTGCTGCTAGTGTGTGTCAGGCCGACTTCAACTGACTGTAGTGTGCCCACTGCCAGTGCCCACCCCTGTCATACCGAGTGGCACAGGACTTTGCTTAAAAAATAGGCACTTAATTTTTACACTTTAATCTAAGGTTAGTTGCCTGCCAGTGTGTGTCAGGCTGACTTCCACTGACTGTAGTGTGCCCACTGCCAGTGCCCACCACTCATACCGGCTGGCACAGGACTTTGCTTAAAAAAGGCATTTAATTTTTACACTTTAATGTAATTTCAGCTGCTTGCCTGCTGCTAGTGTGTGTCAGGCCGACTTCAACTGACTGTAGTGTGCCCACTGCCAGTGCCCACCCCTGTCATACCGAGTGGCACAGGACTTTGCTTAAAAAATAGGCACTTAATTTTTACACTTTAATCTAAGGTTAGTTGCCTGCCAGTGTGTGTCAGGCTGACTTCCACTGACTGTAGTGTGCCCACTGCCAGTGCCCACCACTCATACCGGCTGGCACAGGACTTTGCATAAAAAAGGCATTTAATTTTTACACTTTAGTGTAATTTCAGCTGCTTGCCTGCTGCTAGTGTGTGTCAGGCCGACTTCAACTGACTGTAGTGTGCCCACTGCCAGTGCCCACCCCTGTCATACCGAGTGGCACAGGACTTTGCTTAAAAAATAGGCACTTAATTTTTACACTTTAATCTAAGGTTAGTTGCCTGCCAGTGTGTGTCAGGCTGACTTCCACTGACTGTAGTGTGCCCACTGCCAGTGCCCACCACTCATACCGGCTGGCACAGGACTTTGCTTAAAAAAGGCATTTAATTTTTACACTTTAATGTAATTTCAGCTGCTTGCCTGCTGCTAGTGTGTGTCAGGCCGACTTCAACTGACTGTAGTGTGCCCACTGCCAGTGCCCACCCCTGTCATACCGAGTGGCACAGGACTTTGCTTAAAAAATAGGCACTTAATTTTTACACTTTAATCTAAGGTTAGTTGCCTGCCAGTGTGTGTCAGGCTGACTTCCACTGACTGTAGTGTGCCCACTGCCAGTGCCCACCACTCATACCGGCTGGCACAGGACTTTGCATAAAAAAGGCATTTAATTTTTACACTTTAGTGTAATTTCAGCTGCTTGCCTGCTGCTAGTGTGTGTCAGGCCGACTTCAACTGACTGTAGTGTGCCCACTGCCAGTGCCAACCACTGATACCGGGTGGCACAGTAGCTTGCCGATAAATAAGGCATTTAATTTTTAGACAGTAGTCTAAATTCAGTTGCTTGCCTGCTGCCAGTGTGTGTCAGGCCCGCTTCCACTGACTGTAGTGTGCCCACTGCCAGTGCCAACCACTGATACCGGGTGGCACAGTAGCTTGCCGATAAATAAGGCATTTAATTTTTAGACAGTAGTCTAAATTCAGTTGCTTGCCTGCTGCCAGTGTGTGTCAGGCCCTCTTCCACTGACTGTAGTGTGCCCACTGCCAGTGCCAACCACTCATACCGGGTGGCACAGTAGCTTGCCGATAAATAAGGCATTTAATTTTTACACTTTAGTGTAATTTCAGTTGCTTGCCTGCTGCCAGTGTGTGTCAGGCCCGCTTCCACTGACTGTAGTGTGCCCACTGCCAGTGCCAACCACTGATACCGGGTGGCACAGTAGCTTGCCGATAAATAAGGCATTTAATTTTTAGACAGTAGTCTAAATTCAGTTGCTTGCCTGCTGCCAGTCAGTGTGTCAGGCCCTCTTCCACTGACTGTAGTGTGCCCACTGCCAGTGCCAACCACTCATACCGGGTGGCACAGTAGCTTGCCGATAAATAAGGCATTTAATTTTTACACTTTAGTGTAATTTCAGTTGCTTGCCTGCTGCCAGTGTGTGTCAGGCCCGCTTCTACTGACTGTAGTGTGCCCACTGCCAGTGCCAACCACTGATACCGGGTGGCACAGTAGCTTGCCGATAAATAAGGCATTTAATTTTTAGACAGTAGTCTAAATTCAGTTGCTTGCCTGCTGCCAGTGTGTGTCAGGCCCGCTTCCACTGACTGTAGTGTGCCCACTGCCAGTGCCAACCACTGATACCGGGTGGCACAGTAGCTTGTCGATAAATAAGGCATTTAATTTTTACACTTTAGTGTAATTTCAGTTGCTTGCCTGCTGCTAGTGTGTGTCAGGCCGACTTCAACTGACTGTAGTGTGCCCACTGCCAGTGCCAACCACTGATACCGGGTGGCACAGTAGCTTGCCGATAAATAAGGCATTTAATTTTTAGACAGTAGTCTAAATTCAGTTGCTTGCCTGCTGCCAGTGTGTGTCAGGCCCGCTTCCACTGACTGTAGTGTGCCCACTGCCAGTGCCAACCACTGATACCGGGTGGCACAGTAGCTTGCCGATAAATAAGGCATTTAATTTTTAGACAGTAGTCTAAATTCAGTTGCTTGCCTGCTGCCAGTGTGTGTCAGGCCCTCTTCCACTGACTGTAGTGTGCCCACTGCCAGTGCCAACCACTCATACCGGGTGGCACAGTAGCTTGCCGATAAATAAGGCATTTAATTTTTACACTTTAGTGTAATTTCAGTTGCTTGCCTGCTGCCAGTGTGTGTCAGGCCCGCTTCTACTGACTGTAGTGTGCCCACTGCCAGTGCCAACCACTGATACCATCTCCCCGTTCGAAAAATCTATTCAATAAATGGCACCCAGATTGGGGACGTTAGAGGGATTAAACTGATGAGAATAGTACTACAGAAAATACCACTCATATCGGGTGTGACAGTAAATTGCACGGCGCAGACGCAGTCACCGTGGATAAAAACAAAGGGGAGGGAGCCAGCGTTTTTTTAACCATCTCCCCGTTCGAAAAATCAATTCAATTGACCTTTCGGGGACCCTTGGTGTTGTACGTGGCTGGGTGGAGGAAGAAACCTTCAATGACATCACCGGGACGTGGCTAGCTTGGTATCCAACCTTGTGCAAATGGGGAGTTTGCGGTTGTGCAAATGAACTGTTTGCGGTGCATTAAAAGGGGAGTTTGGTCTGTCAATGTCTGTGATGCGGGCGTAACCCTTACACTACCTGATCGATACAACATCATACCTGATCGTATACACACACTGGATGTTTTAAAGCACGTTATTCCAAACAATTTAGGAATGTTAGTTGATTTATGCCCTTTATGGATTAAAACCCGACTCTGCGTCCACTACGTAATTTTCCATGGGAGTTTTGCCATAGATCCCCCTCCGGCATGCCACAGTCCAGGTGTTAGACCCCTTGAAACAACTTTCTCATCACTATTGTGGCCAGAAAGAGTCCCTGTGGGTTTTAAAATTCGCCTGTCTATTGAAGTCTATGGCGGTTCGCCCGGTTCGCCAGTTCGCAAACATTTGCGGAAGTTCGCATTCGCTGTTCGCGAACTGAAAATTTTATGTTCGCGACATCACTACCCGTAGCATTTGGCTAAGAGGAAGAGACTTGATCATCGGTCGTGGGTGATGACTTTCGAACCTTACAAGGGTATTTTTGTCAGTGGGCTTCACATACAGATCAGTGGCCAACTCGTCTCCCATAATCGAAACCTCGGTGTCAAGAAACTGTAGCTTGTCATGGGAGTGTACCAAAGTGAATTTGACACTCAGGTCAATGTCATTCAAAAAAGAGTGGAAAGCCATGAGGTCCTCTGTGGAGCCCACCCATAACAAAAAAATGTCATCTATATAGCGCCGCCACCCCAGCACTTACTGAAGTGGCGGCACTCATACAGGGAGTGCAGAATTATTAGGCAAGTTGTATTTTTGAGGATTAATTTTATTATTGAACAACAACCATGTTCTCAATGAACCCAAAAAACTCATTAATATCAAAGCTGAATATTTTTGGAAGTAGTTTTTAGTTTGTTTTTATTTTTAGCTATTTTAGGGGGATATCTGTGTGTGCAGGTGACTATTACTGTGCATAATTATTAGGCAACTTAACAAAAAACAAATATATACCCATTTCAATTATTTATTTTTACCAGTGAAACCATTATAACATCTCAACATTCACAAATATACATTTCTGACATTCAAAAACAAAACAAAAACAAATCAGTGACCAATATAGCCACCTTTCTTTGCAAGGACACTCAAAAGCCTGCCATCCATGGATTCTGTCAGTGTTTTGATCTGTTCACCATCAACATTGCGTGCAGCAGCAACCACAGCCTCCCAGACACTGTTCAGAGAGGTGTACTGTTTTCTCTCCTTGTAAATCTCACATTTGATGATGGACCACAGGTTCTCAATGGGGTTCAGATCAGGTGAACAAGGAGGCCATGTCATTAGATTTTCTTCTTTTATACCCTTTCTTGCCAGCCACGCTGTGGAGTACTTGGACGCGTGTGATGGAGCATTTTCCTGCATGAAAATCATGTTTTTCTTGAAGGATGCAGACTTCTTCCTGTACCACTGCTTGAAGAAGGTGTCTTCCAGAAACTGGCAGTAGGACTGGGAGTTGAGCTTGACTCCATCCTCAACCCGAAAAGGCCCCACAAGCTCATCTTTGATGATACCAGCCCAAACCAGTACTCCACCTCCACCTTGCTGGCGTCTGAGTCGGACTGGAGCTCTCTGCCCTTTACCAATCCAGCCACGGGCCCATCCATCTGGCCCATCAAGACTCACTCTCATTTCATCAGTCCATAAAACCTTAGAAAAATCAGTCTTGAGATATTTCTTGGCCCAGTCTTGACGTTTCAGCTTGTGTGTCTTGTTCAGTGGTGGTCGTCTTTCAGCCTTTCTTACCTT
This sequence comes from Bufo bufo, assembly GCF_905171765.1. NCBI lineage: Eukaryota > Metazoa > Chordata > Amphibia > Anura > Bufonidae > Bufo > Bufo bufo. Next base: position 78,115,964 of record NC_053395.1, on the reverse strand, counting down.
GGCCATGTCTCTGAGTATTGCATACCTTGTGCTTTTGGGCACTCCAGTGATGTTGCAGCTCTTAAATATGGCCAAACTGGTGGCAAGTGGCATCTTGGCAGCTGCACGCTTGACTTTTCTCAGTTCATGGGCAGTTATTTTGCGCCTTGGTTTTTCCACACGCTTCTTGCGACCCTGTTAACTATTTTGAATGAAACGCTTGATTGTTCGATGATCACGCTTCAGAAGCTTTGCAATTTTAAGAGTGCTGCATCCCTCTGCAAGATATCTCACTATTTTTGACTTTTCTGAGCCTGTCAAGTCCTTCTTTTGACCCATTTTGCCAAAGGAAAGGAAGTTTCCTAATAATTATGCACACCTAATATAGGGTGTTGATGTCATTAGACCACACCCCTTCTCATTACAGAGATGCACATCACCTAATATGCTTAATTGGTAGTAGGCTTTCAAGCCTATACAGCTTGGAGTAAGACAACATGCATAAAGAGGATGATGTGGTCAAAATACTCATTTGCCTAATAATTCTGCACTCCCTGTAGATATAAGACTCCTCGAGTTGAGTCATATATATATTTGCATTGGTGGGCGCCACATTGGACCCCATCGCAGTCCCCCTCAGCTGGACATAATACTCATCTTGGAATAGAAAATAATTCCTAGATAAAATGAATCTCAGCAATGTAAGTAGAAATTTCTTGCATTCCTCTGTGTAATCAGTATGCCGTAGGCATTGTTGAACCGCCAGGAGGCCCAACTCATGTTCAATTGCGACGTGTATAAACTACACACGTCAAATGAAGCCAGAATGGCGCCCCCAGGTACCCTCAAATCCTTGATTTTGAGCAAAAAATCACTAGTGTCCCTTATATAGAACCTGATGTACATGGCAAATGGCCGCAAGATCCTATCCAGGAAGACAGCTAAATTTCAAAATAAAGAACCCCTGCTGGACACAATGGGCCGGCCAGGGGGAGCAAATAGATTTTTATGTATTTTAGGTAGGGTATATAGTATAGGTGTGGTCGGTTTTTCACAAAATAAATAGGTAAACAATTTCTCATCTATGATGCCGCCAGATTTGGCTTGCATCAACACATCTCTAAGTTCTTTCAACAATCCAAACTTACGGTCATTTTGGACCCGCTGATACACATTCACATCTGCCAGCTGTGACTTAATTTCATGCACGTAGCGATCTGTGTCCATGATTTTGCACTATGTATTATGACTTGACAAAGGCTCCATGGAGTGAGCTGAAACGTTGCTGTTACCACATGTGTGATTAAAATACCCTTTTTTTTACTGATATTTGAGTGCTGCCTTGGTCTTTTTTACACATATCTAATAGGACCGGGTCCGTGGTCTGCTTCACGGAATTGCACCAGTTTGAATTTGTGTGCTGCTCTTCAACTTTTTTATACATATTGTCTGGACCTGAGGAGCTCTGCACCACCATCATGGACACAATATTAGATGCTGCTAACCCTGATGTGTTTTCCTATACATGAGAGGATGAGGAGAGAATTTTTCAGAACACGTGAGAGATGTTTCTTTTTTATCCACCCCCTCTATTGTGGACATAAAAAAAAAGTTTGAAAATGAATCAAAACGCTCCATAAATCTGGAATTACATCTGCAAACATTGAGTGAATATCACCATCTCCACAGGATACCGAGAGGTATGCGCTCGCACCTTAGACCGGATTAATTTTTACATAATCCCGAGTGTTGCATTGACAATCCAACACAATGGACAGCACATTGAACACATTTTATAAGTGGTCAGAAACTTGTAAATAACTCATGAAATAATAAAGTTACGTTAAAACCAAGCACACCATTGTTTTTCTTGTGAAATTCCCAATAAGTTTGATGTGTCATATGACCCTCTTCCTATTGAAAAAACAAAAGTTGGATTCAAAATGGCCGACTTCAAAATGGCCGCCATGGTCACCACCCATCTTGAAAAGTTTCCCCCCTCACATATACTAATGTGCCACAAACAGGAAGTTAATATCACCAACCATTCCCATTTTATTAAGGTGTATCCATATAAATGGCCCACCCTGTTGTCATGGTCTTACCTTCTTGCTGTTCTCCTTCGTTTGACATGTGCTGGTGGCCATCTTGGTTTCTGGGTTTCTTGTAGCCTTCCACCCTGCGGCTCCTCCTTCCCACTGGGAGGAGCTGGATGCCTAGCTCATATATATAGGAGGTCTGTGGCTTCAGTTCCTTGCTTGGTCCTCCTGTGTTCTCATGCTTCTTAGACTGCTGCTGCTTCTGGTTCCTGATCCTGGTTTCGTCTGACTACCCTGCTGGTTCCTGATCCTGGCTTCGTCTGACTACCCTGCTGGTTCCTGATCCTGGCTTCGTCTGACTACCCTTCTGGTTCCTGATCTCTGGCCTCTCAAAGACTCTGCTTCGGTTTCACCATTCGTTTGGACTTTTGCTTTACAGCTTTATTTTCAATAAAGCCTTCTTATTTTCACTTATCTCTTGTTGTACGTCTGGTTCATGGTTCCGTGACATTAGGACCAAGCCATGAGTTCTGACGGTACAGGGCCATCCTCGCTACCCATGCTGGTTGCCAGACTTGATCAGCAGGATCACCTGTTGGGTCGGTTCGCTGTGGCGTTGCAAACCCTGCTTGAACGCACGGCTCATTTCGCTCCCGTTGCCGATGGGTCGGTTGTCGCTCCTACTGCCGCTCCGGTTGTTGCGCCAGAGTCTACCCCGACACCTGTTGTTGCGCCTGCGGTGCTTCGGGGTATGACCGGTTCTGCCCCTCTTCCACAGCGCTTTGGGGGAGAGCCAACTCAGTGCCGAGGTTTCCTTAACCAGGTGGGCATTTATTTCGAGTTGCTGCCACATGCCTTTCCTACTGAGAGATCAAAGGTGGGCTTCTTGATCTCGCTGCTCTCGGACAAGGCCTTGGCCTGGGCCAGCCCTTTATGGGAGAACAACAATCCGGTGGTTGCCGAGTTTTCCGGTTTTGTTGCTTCTCTTCGGAAGGTATTCGATGTGCCGGCTCGTGCTGCCTCTGCTGCGAAGCTCCTTATGTCCATCAGACAGGGTCCACGATCCGTAGCTGAATACGCCATTGAGTTTCGTACCCTGGCAGCAGAGGTGGGCTGGAATAATGAGGCTCTGGTCGCTGCTTTCTCTCATGGTCTCTCGGATGCCTTGAAGGATGAGGTTGCAGCTAAGGACCTACCAGTGGAGCTCGAGTCTCTTATTTCTTTCCTGATTTTGATTGACACCAGACTCAGGGAGAGACCTTCCTTTAAGGAGAGCCTGCGGAGGTCTTCTAACAGATTGGCGCCTACGTTTGCTGTCCCACCCGTGCCTCCCTCTCCTCCCACGCCTCCTGGGGATGACTTGTCTGGGGGTGAACCCATGCAGCTGGGGTTTGCTCGCCTGTCCGAGGGGGAGAGGGTACTCCGGAGACGCGAGGGTCGATGCATGTACTGTGGTCTCGGTGGGCATTTTCGGTTGACATGTCTGAACCGTCCGGGAAACGCTCGTACCTGAGATCCTGTCGGGGGCAGATCTTGGGTGGAGTCTCCTCGTCCCCGGTTTCCCGTGTTGACAAACCACTGATCACTGTTGTCCTTTCCTGGGTCGGGGGCTCGGTGACGACCCAGGCGTTGGTGCTGGTGGTTTGTTCATTGATAGTGTGTTCGCTGCCGCCAATTCCATTCCTCTGCAGGCTCGAGGTTCCCCACTGGCTCTCGAGGCGATAGACGGCAGACCCCTTCTGTCGTCACACGTGACTCATGAGACCCTTCCAGTGGGGATAGCCATTGGTGCCGTTCACAGAGAGTCGGTCTGTCTCCAGGTTATTTCGTCTCCACACTACTCGGTGGTCTTGGGGTAACCCTGGCTCCAGAAGCATAATCCGACTTTCGATTGGAGATCGGCCGAGATCCTCTCGTGGTCACCGCAGTGTGGGGCTAGTTGCATCCATGGGTCTGTCAAGTTGCTGTGTACTTCCTCGGACTCTCTGTTGCCTCCTGAATACGAGGAGTACCGGGATGTATTCGATAAGGTGCGCGCGGTTGCCCTACCTCCGCACCGCCCATACGATTGTGCCATAGAGTTACAACCTGGTGCCGTTCCTCCTCGTGGCAAAGTCTATCCACTGTCGGTAGCGGAGAATGAGGCCATGGAGGAGTACGTGAGGGAGGCGCTTTCACGCGGACACATTCGCAAATCCTCGTCCCCGGCAGGGGCTGGATTTTTCTTTGTGAAAAAGAAGGGCGGTGAGTTGAGGCCTTGCATCGATTACAGGGGTCTCAATCGCATCACGATCAAGAACGCTTACCCGATACCCTTGATTTCCGAGCTGTTCGATCGCCTTAAAGGGGCCACGGTCTTTACCAAACTCGACCTGAGGGCGGCATATAACCTGGTAAGGATCAAGGCGGGCGATGAGTGGAAGACCGCGTTTAACACCAGGACCGGTCATTATGAATCCTTGGTTATGCCCTTTGGGTTGTGCAATGCGCCCGCAGTCTTTCAGGAATTCATCAACGATGTTTTCCGTGACCTGTTGCAGCAGTGTGTGGTGGTCTATTTGGATGACATCTTGGTATATTCTGAATCCATGGAGGCCCACATTCTGGATGTCAGACGAGTGTTGCAACGGTTACGAGAGAACAAGCTGTTCGGTAAGCTTGAGAAATGCGAATTTCACCGATCCCTGGTAACCTTCTTAGGTTACATCATTTCCGCTGAGGGGTTCTCCATGGATCTTGAGAAGGTTTCGGCTGTCTTACAGTGGCCCCAGCCCAGTGGTCTTCGTTCCCTGCAGCGCTTTTTGGGCTTCGCCAATTATTATCGGAAGTTCATCAGGGACTTTTCCATGCTGGCCAAGCCTCTCACGGATCTGACCAGGAAGGGCAGTAATTCCCAGGTCTGGCAGCTCAAGGCCATCCAGCTTTTGGGGCCCTAAAGTCCGCTTTTGTGTCGGCTCCGATTCTGTCGCATCCCAACCCTGGGATGCCCTTTGTCCTCGAGGTGGACGCATCTGAGACGGGAGTAGGCGCCCTTCTGTCTCAGCGTAGAACACCAGAGGGTCCTCTGCTTCCTTGTGGGTTTTACTCACGGAAACTGTCTTCCGCGGAGTGCAACTATCAGATTGGTGACAGGGAGTTATTGGCCATCGTGCAGGCCCTTAAAGAATGGAGGCACTTGCTTGAGGGTTCGGTGGTTCCGGTTCTCATTCTGACGGACCATAAGAATCTGACCTACCTTTCTGAGGCCAAGAGATTGACACCACGTCAGGCCAGATGGGCTCTGTTCTTGTCACGTTTTAATTACGTGGTCTCCTACCTACCCGGTTCCAAGAACATCAGGGCGGATGCCCTATCACGGCAGTACTCCGAGCTGTCCAGGGAGGAGTCGATTCCGACTTCGGTCATACCTCCGAATCAGATCCTGGCCGCCATTCGCACCAGCCTGACCTCTCCCCTGGGTGAGCAGATTTTGGCGGCTCAATCTGGTGCTCCCTCTGGGAGACCCAACGGCAGATGTTTTGTGCCTGAGGAGTTGCGCACTCGGTTGTTGCGAACCTACCATAACTCCAAGACCGCGGGGCATCCTGGAAAGAATCAGCTGTCCTGGGCTGTTTCACGTCTGTTCTGGTGGCCTTCCCTACGTTCCGACATCGCCGCATATGTAGCAGCATGCTCCGTTTGTGCCCAGAGTAAGTCCCCTCGGCACCTTCCGTTGGGCCTTCTGCAACCCATAGCCACCGGGGAGCGCCCATGGTCACACCTGGGGATGGATTTCATTGTGGACCTCCCTGCATCCTGAGGCCATACGGTCATTCTCATGATTGTGGATCGGTTTTCCAAAATGTGCCACTGTGTTCCTCTCAAGAAGTTACCCTCTGCACAAGAGTTGGCCACGATTTTTGCCAGGGAGGTCTTCCGGTTGCACGGTTTGCCCAAGGAGATTGTGTCGGATCGGGGGAGTCAGTTTGTGTCCAGGTTCTGGCGCGCCTTTTGCTCCCAGTTGGGGATTCATCTCTCCTTCTCGGCCTACCACCCTCAGTCCAATGGGGCCGCAGAACGATCCAATCAGGCCTTGGAGCAATTTCTTCGTTGCTATGTCTCCGATCACCAAGACAATTGGGTTGACCTTCTGCCTTGGGCTGAGTTTGCCAGGAACACGGCGGTGAACTCTTCCTCTGGGACGTCTCCCTTCATGGCCAATTATGGGTTCCAACCTGCCGTGTTACCGGAGGTATTCTCTCCCCAGGATATTCCGGCAGTGGAGGATCACCTTTCCGTCCTACGTGCTTCTTGGGTACAGATCCAGAAGTCCCTTGAGGCCTCTGCGCAGCGCCAGAGACTCCAGGCTGATCGCAGACGAGCGCATGCTCCTTCCTACCAGGTCGGAGACCGTGTATGGTTGTCCACCCGCAACCTCAACCTTCGAGTGCCCACTCCCAAGCTGGCGCCTCGCTTTGTTGGTCCCTTCCGAGTGCTTTGCAGGGTAAACCCGGTAGCCTATGCCCTTGCGCTTCCTCCTGGCATGCGGATCTCTAACGTGTTTCATGTCTCCCTGTTGAAGCCACTGGTGTGTAATCGTTTCACTTCCTCGGTTCCTCGGCCTCGTCCGGTCCGAGTGGGCAATCATGAGGAGTATGAGGTGAGCAATATCCTGGACTCACGCCTGGTCCGCGGTCGGGTGCAGTTTTTGGTCCATTGGCGTGGTTATGGTCCAGAGGAGCGTTCCTGGGTTCCCTCCGCAGATGTCCATGCTCCTGCCTTGCTCCGAGCCTTCCACGCACGCTTCCCTCAGAAACCGTTTTTTGCTCCGCGGAGGAGGGGCCCTTGAGGGGGAGGTACTGTCATGGTCTTACCTTCTTGCTGTTCTCCTTCGTTTGACATGTGCTGGCGGCCATCTTGGTTTCTGGGTTTCTTGTAGCCTTCCACCCTACGGCTCCTCCTTCCCACTGGGAGGAGCTGGATGCCTAGCTCATATATATAGGAGGTCTGTGGCTTCAGTTCCTTGCTTGGTCCTCCTGTGTTCTCATGCTTCTTAGACTGCTGCTGCTTCTGGTTCCTGATCCTGGTTTCGTCTGACTACCCTGCTGGTTCCTGATCCTGGCTTCGTCTGACTACCCTGCTGGTTCCTGATCCTGGCTTCGTCTGACTACCCTTCTGGTTCCTGATCTCTGGCCTCTCAAAGACTCTGCTTCGGTTTCACCATTCGTTTGGACTTTTGCTTTACAGCTTTATTTTCAATAAAGCCTTCTTATTTTCACTTATCTCTTGTTGTACGTCTGGTTCATGGTTCCGTGACACCTGTATAATCATGTAATCACTTCGTTAATCATGTATGCTATATAAGCACTTGATTTTGCACTATGTATTATGGCTTGACAATGGCTCCATGGAGTGAGCTGAAATGTTGCTGTTACCACATGGGTGATTAAAATACCCTTTTTTTCACCGATATTTGAGTGCTGCCTTGGCCTTTTTTACACATATCTAATAGGACGGGGTCCGTGGTCTGCTTCAAGGAATTGCACCAGTTTCGATTTGTGTGCTGCTCTTCAACTTTTTTATACATAGATGGATATATATATATATATATATATATATATATATACACACACACACACACATTTTCCGTTTACACACAGTCACAACAGAATTTTTTGGGGCATTGTTAAATCTAATTAAACCAGCATACTTAAGTTATTACTACAAGACACAAGGTACAGCACCAATCAACAAGTGTGTATTAATTAGTGATGAGCGGCAGTGGCAATATTCGAATTTGCGATATTTCGCAAATATTTTGTGGAATATTTGTCGAATATTTGTGAATTCGAATATTTGTTATATTCTACATTCTTTTTTTTTTTACTCGAAAATCGGCAAGGTAATGATCGCAAATATTCGAAAAAACTACAAACCGGATTCCAAAAAAGTTGGGACACTATACAAATCGTGAATAAAAACTGAATGCAATGATGTGGAGGTGCCAACTTCTAATATTTTATTCAGAATAGAACATAAATCACGGAACAAAAGTTTAAACTGAGAAAATGTACCATTTTAAAGGGAAAAATATGTTGAATCAGAATTTCATGGTGTCAACAAATCCCCAAAAAGTTGGGACAAGGCCATTTTCACCACTGTGTGGCATCTCCCCTTCTTCTTACAACACTCAACAGACGTCTGGGGACCGAGGAGACCAGTTTCTCAAGTTTAGAAATAGGAATGCTCTCCCATTCTTGTCTAATACAGGCCTCTAACTGTTCAATCGCCTTGGGCCTTCTTTGTTGCACCTTCCTCTCTATGATGCACCAAATGTTCTCTATAGGTGAAAGATCTGGACTGCAGACTGGCCATTTCAGTACCCGGATCCTTCTCCTACGCAGCCATGATGTTGTGATTGATGCAGAATGTGGTCTGGCATTATCTTGTTGAAAAATGCAGGGTCTTCCCTGAAAGAGATGACGTCTGGATGGGAGCATATGTTGTTCTAGAACCTGAATATATTTTTCTGCATTGATGGTGCCTTTCCAGACATGCAAGCTGCCCATGCCACACGCACTCATGCAACCCCATACCATCAGAGATGCAGGCTTCTGAACTGAGTGTTGATAACAACTTGGGTTGTCCTTGTTCTCTTTGGTCCGGATGAAATGGCGTCCCAGATTTCCAAAAAGAACTTTGAATCGTGGCTCGTCTGACCACAGAACAGTCTTCCATTTTGCCACACTCCATTTTAAATGATCCCTGGCCCAGTGAAAACGCCTGAGCTTGTGGATCTTGCTTAGAAATGGCTTCTTCTTTGGACTGTAGAGTTTCAGCTGGCAACGGTGGATGGCACGGTGGATTGTGTTCACTGACAATGGTTTCTTGAAGTATTCCTGAGCCCATTCTGTGATTTCCTTTACAGTAGCATTCCTGTTTGTGGTGCAGTGTCGTTTAAGGGCTCGGAGATCACGGGCCTCCAGTATGGTTTTACGGCCTTGACCCTTACGCACAGAGATTGTTCCAGATTCTCTGAATCTTCGGATGATGTTATGCACAGTTGATGATGATAGATGCAAAGTCTTTGCAATTTTTCACTGGGTAACACCTTTCTGATATTGCTCCACCATCTTTCTGCGCAACATTGTGGGAATTGGTGATCCTCTACCCATCTTGGCTTCTGAGAGACAATGCCACTCTGAGAAGCTCTTTTTATACCCAATCATGTTGCCAATTGACCTAATTAGTGTTAATTGGTCTTCCAGCTCTTCGTTATGCTCAAATTTACTTTTTCCAGCCTCTTATTGCTACTTGTCCCAACTTTTTTTGGGATTTGTTGACACCGTGAAAATTGGAATCAACGTATTTTTCCTTTAAAATGATACATTTACTCGGATTAAACATTTGATCTGTCATCTACGTTCTATTACAAATAAATTATTGACATTTGCCATCTCCACATCATTGCATTCAGTTTTTATTCACAATTTGTTTAGTGTCCCAACTTTTTTGGAATCCGGTTTGTAATATATAGCACTATATTGAATATAGTGTTATATATTAGTTTTTTAGAATATTCGTATTTTTTTCCATCTGAAGTCTTGATTCCTCCCTGCTTAAATTGCTTGTGGGCCAATGACTCATTGTCCCACAAGCAAGAAGCAGGGAGGAATCATGACTTCAGATGGAAAAAAAATGACAAATATTCCAAAAACGAATATATAGCACTATATTCGAAATATTCGCAAATTCTCGAAGTTGCGATATTTGAGATAAAAATTTAATTTTCGAATATTCGCGCTCAATACTAGTATTAACGAGAAATTGAATGTCAAACCTCAGTCGTCCATGTACATTATTTTCGGTTTCCACACGGTTGGAATTTAAATTATTTTTGGCATTGTTAAATGTAATTAAAGTAGCATACTAATATATATATATACAGGGAGTGCAGAATTATTAGGCAAGTGAGTATTTTGACCACATCATCCTCTTTATGCATGTTGTCTTACTCCAAGCTGTATAGGCTCGAAAGCCTACTACCAATTAAGCATATTAGGTGATGTGCATCTCTGTAATGAGAAGGGGTGTGGTATAATGACATCAACACCCTATATTAGGTGTGCATAATTATTAGGCAACTTCCTTTCCTTTGGCAAAATGGGTCAAAAGAAGGACTTGACAGGCTCAGAAAAGTCAAAAATAGTGAGATATCTTGCAGAGGGATGCAGCACTCTTAAAATTGCAAAGCTTCTGAAGCGTGATCATCGAACAATCAAGAGTTTCATTCAAAATAGTCAACAGGGTCGCAAGAAGCGTGTGGAGAAACCAAGGCGCAAAATAACTGCCCATGAACTGAGAAAAGTCAAGCGTGCAGCTGCCAAGATGCCACTTGCCACCAGTTTGGCCATATTTAAGAGCTGCAACATCACTGGAGTGCCCAAAAGCACAAGGTGTGCAATACTCAGAGACATGGCCAAGGTAAGAAAGGCTGAAAGACGACCACCACTGAACAAGACACACAAGCTGAAACGTCAAGACTGGGCCAAGAAATATCTCAAGACTGATTTTTCTAAGGTTTTATGGACTGATGAAATGAGAGTGAGTCTTGATGGGCCAGATGGATGGGCCAATGGCTGGATTGGTAAAGGGCAGAGAGCTCCAGTCCGACTCAGACGCCAGCAAGGTGGAGGTGGAGTACTGGTTTGGGCTGGTATCATCAAAGATGAGCTTGTGGGGCCTTTTCGGGTTGAGGATGGAGTCAAGCTCAACTCCCAGTCCTACTGCCAGTTTCTGGAAGACACCTTCTTCAAGGAGTGGTACAGGAAGAAGTCTGCATCCTTCAAGAAAAACATGATTTTCATGCAGGACAATGCTCCATCACACGCGTCCAAGTACTCCACAGCGTGGCTGGCAAGAAAGGGTATAAAAGAAGAAAATGTAATGACATGGCATCCTTGTTCACCTGATCTGAACCCCATTGAGAACCTGTGGTCCATCATCAAATGTGAGATTTACAAGGAGGGAAAACAGTACACCTCTCTGAACAGTGTCTGGGAGGCTGTGGTTGCTGCTGCACGCAATGTTGATGGTGAACAGATCAAAACACTGACAGAATCCATGGATGGCATGCTTTTGAGTGTCCTTGCAAAGAAAGGTGGCTATATTGGTCACTGATTTGTTTTTGTTTTGTTTTTGAATGTCAGAAATGTATATTTGTGAATGTTCAGATGTTATATTGGTTTCACTGGTAAAAATAAATAATTGAAATGGGTATATATTTGTTTTTTGTTAAGTTGCCTAATAATTATGCACAGTAATAGTCACCTGCACACACAGATATCCCCCTAAAATAGCTAAAACTAAAAACAAACTAAAAACTACTTCCAAAAATATTCAGCTTTGATATTAATGAGTTTTTTGGGTTCATTGAGAACATGGTTGTTGTTCAATAATAAAATTAATCCTCAAAAATACAACTTGCCTAATAATTCTGCACTCCCTGTATATATATATATATATATATATATATCAGAAGGAAAGAATTAGAAATTCATTTTGTGTAATATGTTGAAGTCTAATCTATATTTGTGTCCTATGGCTACTCCACATTTGATTGCCAAATCACATTATTCTAAACATTTTTCAATTGCTTGTGGACACAAAATAATGGAAGAAAACTCAATTGAAAGCACTTTTTGTAGCTGCTTTCATTGTACCCTTGAGCATTTTCTAAGTTTGTGTTTAATCACACAATCCTAGCCATGATGTTTTTGACAGGTAATTTCCTTAATGCAGTTGACAGAGATGGATTATATGGGAGCCTATTGGATCTCTTGCTTTTGTTTACAAGTGATAAGAGTAGATTAAGGGTATCTTGCTCTAAATGCTTGGCATGATAGAGTCTCCTAATAAGTTTCAAAACACAGAAAACGTTGCTGGGTTCAGAAGCCCATGACCGGATAAAATGGATTTAGCTATGTTAGATTTGAAATAAATTTATTGAAAGTTTGCATTATGTCTCTTATATTGAGCATATTAAACAGGTATGAGAACAACAAATAATCATAAATAAATAATTACATGAACACATACAAAATAAAAAATATATAATTCTCAGATAAGGAACAGATTATAAACCATAAATACAGCTCCATCTTGACATATTGAATTTTTCCACAAATCACATACATGTATATCATGGTAAGGGGTCCTCTTTTACAGACCAGCATACATGCACATCACATTACCATCTGTCCACAAGCATCCACAGGGGGTAACAGCAGGGGTGGCATTTAAATTTTAACAACAGGTGCCCTTGGCAGGGCTGTTTTAGACAAAATGTAAACATGGGAAAGTTTTTCTGGAAAGCCTCTAGAATATAGTTGAGCGAACACCTGGATGTTCGGGTTCGAGAAGTTCGGCCGAACTTCCCGGAGATGTTCGGGTTCGGGATCCGAACCCGACCCGAACTTCATCCCGAACCCGAACCCCATTGAAGTCAATGGGGACCCAAACTTTTCGGCACAGAAAAGGCTGTAAAACAGCCCAGGAAAGGGCTAAGAGGGCTGCAAAAGGCAGCAAAATGTAGTTAAATCCCCTGCAAACAAATGTGGATAGGGAAATGAATAAAAATAAAATAAATAAAAATTAACCAATATCAATTGGAGAGAGGTCCCATAGCAGAGAATCAGGCTTCATGTCAGCAGAGAATCAGTCTTCATGTCATAGCAGAGAATCAGGCTTCACGTCACCCAAAACTGGAACAGTCCATTGTCAGATATTTAGGCCCCGGCACCCAGGCAGAGGAGAGAGGTCCCATAACATAGAATCTGGCTTCATGTCAGCAGAGAATCAGTCTTCATGTCATAGCAGAGAATCAGGCTTCACGTCACCCACCACTGGAACAGTCCATTGTCAGATATTTAGACCCAGGCACCCAGGCAGAGGAGAGAGGTCCCATAGCAGAGAATCTGGCTTCATGTCAGCAGAGAATCTGTCTTCATGTCATAGCAGAGAATCATGCTTCACGTCACCCAACATTGGAACAGTCCATTGTCATATAATTTTGGCCCCCGGAACCCAGACAGAGGAGAGAGGTCCCATAACATAGAATCTGGCTTCATGTCAGCAGAGAATCAGTCTTCATGTCATAGCAGAGAATCAGGCTTCATGTCACCCACCACTGGAACTCGCCACTGTCAGATATTTTTAGGCCCCGGCACCCAGGCAGAGGAGAGAGGTCCCATAAGATAGAATCTGGCTTCATGTCAGCAGAAAATCAGTCTTCATGTCATAGCAGAGAATCATGCTTCACGTCACCCAACATTGGAACAGTCCATTGTCATATAATTTAGGCCCCGGCACCTAGACAGAAGAGAGAGGTCCCATAATAGAGATTCAGGCTTCATGTCAGCGACTCAGCAGAGAATCAGTCTTCATGTCATAGCAGAGAATCAGGCTTCATGTCATAGCAGAGAATCAGGCTTCACGTCACCCACCACTGGAACAGTCCATTGTCAGATATTTAGGCCCAGGCACCCAGGCAGAGGAGAGAGGTCCCATAGCAGAGAATCTGGCTTCATGTCAGCAGAAAATCAGTCTTCATGTCATAGCAGAGAATCATGCTTCACGTCACCCAACATTGGAACAGTCCATTGTCATATAATTTAGGCCCCGGCACCCAGACAGAGGAGAGAGGTCCCATAACAGAGATTCAGGATTCATGTTAGCGACTCAGCAGAGAATCAGTCTTCATGTCATAGCAGAGAATCAGGCTTCATGTCACCCACCACTGGAACAGGCCACTGTCAGATATTTTTAGGCCCCGTCACCCAGACAGAGGAGAGGCTCATTCAACTTTGGGTTGCCCTGCAATATAATGGTAAAATAAAAATAAAAATAGGATTGAATGAGGAAGTGCCCTGGAGTACAATAATATATGGTTAAGGGGAGGTAGTTAATGTCTAATCTGCACAAGGGATGGACAGGTCCTGTGGGATCCATGCCTGGTTCATTTTTATGAACGTCAGCTTGTCCACATTGACTGTAGACAGGCGGCTGCGTTTGTCTGTAATGACGCCCCCTGCCGTGCTGAATACACGTTCAGACAAAACGCTGGCCGCCGGGCAGGCCAGCACCTCCAAGGCATAAAAGGCTAGCTCTTGCCACGTGGACAATTTGGAGACCCAGAAGTTGAATGGGGCCGAACCATCAGTCAGTACGTGGAGGGGTGTGCACACGTACTGTTCCACCATGTTAGTGAAATGTTGCCTCCTGCTAACACGTTCCGTATCAGGTGGTGGTGCAGTTAGCTGTGGCGTGTTGACAAAACTTTTACACATCTCTGCCATGCTAACCCTGCCCTCAGAGGAGCTGGCCGTGACACAGCTGCGTTGGCGACCTCTTGCTCCTCCTCTGCCTTCGCCTTGGGCTTCCACTTGTTCCCCTGTGACATTTGGGAATGCTCTCAGTAGCGCGTCTACCAACGTGCGCTTGTACTCGCGCATCTTCCTATCACGCTCCAGTGCAGGAAGTAAGGTGGGCACATTGTCTTTGTACCGGGGATCCAGCAGGGTGGCAACCCAGTAGTCCGCACACATTAAAATGTGGGCAACTCTGCTGTCGTTGCGCAGGCACTGCAGCATGTAGTCACTCATGTGTGCCAGGCTGCCCAGAGGTAAGGACAAGCTGTCCTCTGTGGGAGGCGTATCGTCATCGTCCTGCGTTTCCCCCCAGCCACGCACCAGTGATGGGCCCGAGCTGCGTTGGGTGCCACCCCGCTGTGAACATGCTTCATCCTCATCCTCCTCCACCTCATCCTCGTCCTCCTCGTCCTCCAGTAGTGGGCCCTGTCTGGCCACATTTGTACCTGGCCCCTGCTGTTGCAAAAAAACTCCCTCTGAGTCACTTCGAAGAGACTGGCCTGAAAGTGCTAAAAATGACCCCTCTTCCTCCTCCTCCTCCTCCTCCTGGGCCACCTCCTCTTCCATCATCGCCCTAAGTGTTTTCTCAAGGAGACATAGAAGTGGTATTGTAACGCTGATAACGGCGTCATCACCACTGGCCATGTTGGTGGAGTACTCGAAACAGCGCAACAGGGCACACAGGTCTCCTATGGAGGCCCAGTCATTGGTGGTGAAGTGGTGCTGTTCCGCAGTGCGACTGACCCGTGCGTGCTGCAGCTGAAACTCCACTATGGCCTGCTGCTGCTCGCACAGTCTGTCCAGCATGTGCAAGGTGGAGTTCCACCTGGTGGGAACGTCGCATATGAGGCGGTGAGCGGGAAGGCGGAAGTTACGCTGTAGCGCAGACAGGCGAGCAGCGGCAGGATGAGAACGTCGGAAGCGCGCACAGACGGCCCGCACTTTATGCAGCAGCTCTGACATGTCGGGGTAGTTGTGAATGAACTTCTGCACCACCAAATTCAGCACATGCGCCAGGCAAGGGATGTGCGTCAAACCGGCTAGTCCCAGAGCTGCAACGAGATTTCGCCCATTATCGCACACCACCAGGCCGGGCTTGAGGCTCACCGGCAGCAACCACTCGTCGGTCTGTTGTTCTATACCCCGCCACAACTCCTATGCGGTTTGGGGCCTGTCCCCCAAACATATGAGTTTCAGAATGGCTTGCTGACGTTTACCCTGGGCTGTGCTGAAGTTGGTGGTGAAGGTGTGTGGCTGACTGGATGAGCAGGTGGGAGAAGAGGAGGAGGAAGCCAAGTAGGAGGAGGAGGCAACAGGAGGCAAAGAATGTTGCCCTGCGATCCTTGGCGGCGGAAGGACGTGCGCCAAACAGCTCTTCGCCTGGGGCCCAGCCGCCACTACATTTACCCAGTGTGCAGTTAGGGAGATATAGCATCCCTGGCCGTGCTTACTGGTCCACGTATCTGTGGTTAGGTGGACCTTGCCACAGATGGCGTTCCGCAGTGCACACTTGATTGTATCGCATACTTGGTTGTGCAGGGAAGGCACGGCTCTCTTGGAGAAGTAGTGGCGGCTGGAAACAACATACTGTGGGACAGCAAGCGACATGAGCTGTTTGAAGCTGTCTGTGTCCACCAGCCTGAATGACAGCATTTCATAGGCCAGTAGTTTAGAAATGCTGGCATTCAGGGCCAGGGATCGAGGGTGGCTAGGTGGGAAATTTACGCTTTCTCTCAAATGTTTGTGAGATGGAGAGCTGAACGCTGCCGTGTGACATGGTTGAGATGCTTGGTGACGGAGGTGTTGGTGGTGTTGGTGGTACATCCTTTGTTTGCTGGGCGGCAGGTGCCAACGTTCCTCCAGAGGCGGAGGAAGAGGCCGAGGCAGCAGCAGCAGAAGAGGTAACAGGGGGAGCCTGAGTGAGTTCCTTGTTTTTAAGGTGTTTACTCCACTGCAGTTCATGCTTTGCATGCAGGTGCCTGGTCATGCAGGTTGTGCTAAGGTTCAGAACGTTAATGCCTCGCTTCAGGCTCTGATGGCACAGCGTGCAAACCACTCGGGTCTTGTCGTCAGCACATTGTTTGAAGAACTGCCACGCCAGGGAACTTTTTGAAGCTGCCTTTAGGGTGCTGGGTCCCAGATGGCGGAGGCCAATATCAGACGGACTCTCTTGGCAGCGGATGTTCTGCTTTTGCCCACCGCTCCCTCTTTTGCTACGCTGCTGACTCGGTCTCACCACTGCCTCTTCCTCCGAATTCTGAAAGTCAGTGGCACGACCTTCATTCCATGTGGGGTCTAGGACCTCGTCGTCCCCTGCATCGTCTTCCTCCCTGACCTCTTGTTCAGTCTGGTGGTATTCCCATGTCCTCATCATTAAGAAACATAAGTGGTTGTGCGTTAGTGCATTCTATCTCTTCCACCCCTGGGGAAGGGCTAGGTGGATGCCCTTGGGAAACGCTGGCAGCAGAGTCTTCAAACAGCATAAGAGACTGCTGCATAACTTGAGGCTCAGACAGTTTCCCTGATATGCATGGGGGTGATGTGACAGACTGATGGGCTTGGTTTTCATGCGCCATCGTTGCGCTTTATGCAGAAGACTGGGTGGGAGATAATGTGAACGTGCTGGATCCACTGTCGGCCACCCAATTGACTAATGCCTGTACCTGCTCAGGCCTTACCATCCTTAGAACGGCATTGGGCCCCACTAAATATCGCTGTAAATTCTGCTGGCTACTGGACCTGAGGTAGTTGGTTCACTAGGACGTGTGGCTGTGGCAGAACGGCCACGTCCTCTCCCAGCACCAGAGGGTCCACTAACACCACCACGACCATGTCCGCGTCCCTTACTAGATGTTTTCCTCATTGTTACCGTTCACCACAATAAGAAAAAAATTATTTGGCCCAATGTATTGAATTCAAATTCAGGCCTTTTTTTACAGGCACTTAACACTATCTGGCTATCTATTTAGGTACCGTATTACACTAATACAGGCACAACAGTAACGACAGATTTAGCTGAATATAAATTGTAGGCCTAGTATTTAGGCGCTGGATGACAGGTATCCCTTTTACGGACAGAATAAAACTTGGAAATGCACGGTAGCGTGTGAAGTTATTGAGGATGACACTATCCGCACCTTAAATCTAATTACCCTTTTATGGATCAATTTAAACTTGGCCTGATACAGCAGAATTTTTTTTTTAGGGGATTGCTAAGTTGGGAATTGTATTCAACCCAGAACAAAAACTGTGCTTTGGCGGACACTAAATAAATTGACCAGCCTCAGCAATAAACACAGATTTAGCTGAATATAAATTTGGGTGACAGGCTAAGCTGAATATAAATTTTAGGCCTATTATTTAGGCGCTGGGTGACAGGTATACGGGATTGCTAAGTTGGGAATTGTATTCAACCCAGAACAAAAACTGTGCTTTGGCGGACACTAAATAAATTGACCAGCCTCAGCAATAAACACAGATTTAGCTGAATATGAATTTAGGTGACAGGCTAAGCTGAATATAAATTTTAGGCCTATTATTTAGGCGCTGGGTGACAGGCTAAGTTGGGAATTGTATTCAACCCAGAACAAAAACTGTGCTTTGGCGGACACTAAATAAATTGACCAGCCTCAGCAATAAACACAGATTTAGCTGAATATAAATTTTAGGCCTATTATTTAGGCGCTGGGTGACAGGTATACGTTTACGGACAGAATTATTTAAACTTGGAAATGCACGGTAGCGTGTGAAGTTATTGAGGATGACACTATCCGCACCTTAAATCTAATATACCCTTTTATGGATCAATTTAAACTTGGCCTGATACAGCAGAAAAAAAATATTTAGGGGATTGCTAAGTTGGGAATTGTATTCAACCCAGAACAAAAACTGTGCTTCGGCAGACAGCAGACAGTATTACAATTGGCTAGCCACAGCTGAAACACCAGATTTAGGGTACTGCTATTTTGGCCAATTGTATTTTACCCCTCAATTAATTAGCAAGCACAGCCAAGCCCCTGATGTAGGATATAGCAAAAAAATAACCACACTATTGATGGTTAAATGGACTTGGTGGCAGCTTGTGCTGGCGCACCACAAGACACAAAATGGCCGCCGATCACCCAAGAAAAAGTGACATAAAAACGCTCTGGGCAGCCTAAAAACAGTGAGCAATTAAATAGCAGCAGTTCAATGATCCACAGCTGTAGATCGATCACTGAATTAACTGTTTTTGCAGAGTTAATCACTGTCTAATCTCGCCCTAACAGCAGCTGCAACCTCTCCCTACACTGATCATAGCAGAGTGAAGTGTGGCGCTACATGACTCCAGCTTAAATAGAGGCTGGGTCACATGCTGCACTGGCCAATCACAGCCATGCCAATAGTAGGCATGGCTGTGATGGCCTCTTGGGGCAAGTAGTATGACGCTTGTTGATTGGCTGCTTTGCAGCCTTTCAAAAATTGCCAAGAAAGCGCCGAACACCGAACCCGAACCCGGACTTTTACAGTTCGGGTTCGCTCATCCCTATTGGCTACCTATTCCTCCTTCACCGCCGCTTCCACCTACACCGCCACGTCAACCTACACCGTCACATCCACCGCCTCCTCAACCTGCTACTCCTAGATCCAGATTGTTATTTTAAAATTTTCTGTATTTTATGTTATTTTAAGTCATTTCACTTTCCACATTTGTTTTCAGAACAGTTGCCATGCTCTTAAGCACATTTTGATGCCTTTTGCAGCCCTCTAGCCCTTTCCAGGACTATCTTAGAGCCCAAAAGTCCGGGTCCCCATTTACTTCAATGGGGTTCGAATTCGGGTTCAAGTTCGGGTCAAGTTCGGGTCCCGAACCCGAACTTTTTTTTCAAATTCGGCAGCACTCGTCGAACCCGAACATCCAGGTGTCCTCTCAACTCTAATCATAATGTCTAATGTTTGTAGTATGTAGCTTACATTGCTAGTATCATTATTCTGGTGTTTTAGATTCCTTTTAATAGTTATAAAGTGATTAGTTCATCTCTATCACTGAGAAATCTGCTAGGATTGTGACTACTTTACTAGTAGATTGCTGTATTATGTCCATTATGACCTGAGCATTCAGTGATCTGGTTGCAAGACATGCTGTTTCTTCTAAAGAGTTAAGTATATATTATTGAATTATTAATTAAGGCTTTATTAACAAAGATTTTTCTTTTTTATGGTTTATATCGCTGTAAATGTTTTATGAAAAGCGTGAGAATTATAATACTGAATAAGATTTTTCCCAAGGTGTTGTGGAATCTCCACTTTAGATAATATTAAAATGTAAATTATATGTAGGTTTGACCTATTGAAATTCCAAAGAGAAATATTTGAATATTGGCTAAAGGAAATTAAGGATAATGATAGCACAAGCTGTATACTCTAGAGTGCTGTATTCGAGAAAATAAGCACATTTTCTGAACTTGGTATGCATAATCCTTCATAGATATTAAAAATGTTCATCTACATTGTACCATAAATGCAATATCACATCAACTTTTAAACAAATTTATTCTGTCCTAATTGTCTACCATTATATAACATAAGGTTGAATATTAATAAACCATAATGTCTTTTTTTTGTGTGGAGCAGTGTGCTTTATTTGCTTCTACAGCGATCTCTTGTTTAAGCTAATTTCCAACTACTGTATTTTATGCCAATGTCATTTCCCATTTCATATTCCTCGACCCCTTCCAGGCATGAACAGGTGGATGCCAGATGGCTCACTACTGCTGGAATATACTGTAAATGTGTATAGAAATAAGTAGGGGAAATCTGTTGTATTCAATAAAAAAGTAAATAATATGCTTTAACATTGTTACATCATAATTAGATGGTACATTTTAAATATCAAAATTTTAAAAAGTAGCTGATAGATTGTAAAATATTGCAAAAATATCCCATTATCCCATCAATAACAGATACATTTCTGCTTTTTTTCTAAATAAATTTAGATTAGTTTTGTATTCAGATTTATATTAAAACTAGCTGAAAGACTCGACTTCCCTTGGGTATATTTAATCTATTTCATTTAACGTTTGTATGTGTCGTTAAAAGATATCAACACTATCCACTATAACAGTGACATCTACAGCACACCACCCCCAAAACAGTGACCTTCACAGCCCCCACCCCTTAACACTGACCCCCCCCCCCACAGTGCCCCATCCCTTAAAATTGGACCTCCACAGAAGCCCACCCCCTTAACTTTGACCTTTACAGCTGCCTTCCCTTTAACAGGGACTTTCACAGCATACCACCCACTTGACAGTGACCTCCACAGAGGCCCGCCCCCTTAACAGTGGCCTTTACTGGATCGGGGCATGTCCTTTTGAAAAGCTCACTCTAAGACAACAGCACTGTACTGTCTGAGTGTGAGCTACAGGGAGAAAGTCACCCTCCCTCCCTCCTCTGCAGCTAACAGAAGTAGATTTTTACCTTCATTTTTTCAATCCTTCGACTGAGTGGAGGGGGTGTGGCTTAGCGTGACCTATAAGTTGATTTTAAAGGGACACTGACAGGCCCAATAAGCATAATTATCTATATATATATGCATGCACAGGTCTTCTAATGTGTATTAAAAACATATAAGTATAACCCCTGTCCACCTTATAAATACAGCAAACTCATGTTTTATAACCTGAAGTAATCGCTTTTCTTTCTGCCCAAGAGGTGGCGTTTCAGCTTCACTTCTGCCCTGCCAGCCGCCCCCTAACCGCCGTTTTGAAGCGCCGCCCAGCTCATCAATATTCACTTCGCTGGGTGGCTTCTGCTGTCCCCGACGTTCCGAGATCCCGCGCATGCCCAATAGAAAGCTATGGGTGCCGGGCGCATGCGCAGAAGCTGAAAGTGAGTCCGATCCGAGAGGGGGCGTTGCCTAACCAGATTGGGGGCGTTGCCTAACCAGATTGGGGGCGTGTCCTTTTGAACAGCTCTCTTTAAGAGAGCAGCACTCTGTCTGAGTGTAAGCTGCAGGGAGAAAGTCACCCTCCCTCCCACCTCTGCAGCTGACAGAAGTTGATTTTACCTTCATCTTTTCAATCCTCGTCGGCTCAGGAGTGGGAGGGGGCGTGGCCTAACCAAATTTGGGCGTGGCTTAGTGGGACCTGGGGGCAGGGTTTTAAGTCTTTTTAAGGGTGGACACATTGTGTCTGGGGGCATTTCTGGGTTCCTTCCTGCAAGAGTGACGCCCCTCTTGGCACCTTACTGGCTCATTTACATACCAAATAAACTGGATTTTAAGAGGTTAAAAACATCTATTGCTGGAACAAAGGCACATCTGGAAATAAGGTACTAAGTGCTATTAGGCCATGGCTTTACTTCAATAGCAATTATCCTGGTGACAGATTTCCTTTAAAGCTCTCCTACAGCAGTGAAGATAAATGGCTGGGTTGTTATCAAAACCTGGAGTAATACTGTGTATGTGGAGACTGGAGGACCTGTGAGCTTCTATTGGCTGATAAGGGTCATGTGACCAAGCTTCTTTTGGCTGATAAGGGTAAGGCTACTTTCACACTGGCGTTTCTGGGTCCGCTTGTGAGATCCGTTTCAGGGCTCTCACAAGCGGCCCAAAATGGATTAGTTCAGCCCCAATGCATTCTGAATGGATAAGGATCCATTCAGAATGCATCAATTTGGCTGCGTTTGGTCTCCGTTCCACTTTTGAGGCGGACACTAAAATGCAGCTTGCAGCGTTTTGGTGTCCGCTTGACGATGCGGAGCCAAGCGGATCCGTCCTGACTTACAATGTAAGTCAATGGGGACGGATCCGTTTTCACTGACACATTATGGTGCAATTGAAAATGGATCTGTCCCCCATTGACTTTCAATGTAAGTCAAGATGGATCCGTTTTGACTTAGACTTTTTTTTAATGAATAATGCAGGTGTAAAAGTAGCCTAATGTGACCAAGCTTCTATTGGCTAATGCATTTTTGGGGAATATCTCAGGAACGGTATGTTCTAGAGAGCTGAGACCTGCTCTAAAACCTTCCCGGACACCTGATGTTCCAAATGTCGTTATTGTAAATGTGAGGGTGCAGATTCCTTTAGCGGACATGCACACATACATACAGCTTTATATATTAGATTTAGGTTTGTTTTATACTTATATTGTTGTGCCTTTTCATAGGTAAAAGCATTGATATCCAATTCATTATTGTCAAGATGGATGTTCATTACCTTTAAGTGCCATGCTTGACTATAGTTGCAATTTTGTATATCTTGAGTAGGCCGAAGTAAGGTCCTCCTTGTCTACTTTTAAATTTATGACGGGAGATAAAGATAAGCTCTATGCAGCTGGTGATAATCACCTATACAATTAGGCATTTATTAATGAAGTAAAATATATAATATTTATGTATTCATTTAATGAGCCTTAGTTAGTCCTTAGCATAAGACAATCAGTAGGACATATAATATATATATATATATATATATATATATATATATATATATAAATATTATATTATATTGTTATATATTATGAAGACAACATGCATCCAGTATATTATATATTTCTCGTTAGGAGAATATTCATCTCAAAAAGAGTGTCTGTAAAGATGTGTATTTCGTAACAATGAATCGTATCTTTGGTGTGACAGGGGTTACTGATATCTCTGTGAGAAAACAAGGCCATTCACATACTATCATAGTCCATAAATCAACAGTGTGAGAAACATTCAGAGAGACGCCTAGAGGTCTGTCTCTTATTGCTACAAGTGTCAGAATTAATCCCTATGGCTTTGAATTAAAGCTTTTAAGGTCAAATGTATATTCAGACTTACATAAGTTAACCCTTTATACTATGATGCAAATAGCTTATACAGCAGTGCCACCTAGGTATGAGTAGGTGACATTACAACAGTAACAAAAGTGCATTCTGGGTAAGGTTATGATGTCACATTTTTATCAATGGTCACGTCCATCCGACAATGATTGGAAAGTTCCAAACTAGGAAGGTGTGTCTAACTGATAAGTTTGTGATCATAAGCCATACACAGAAGGGAGAAAGGAAAAATAAAAAAAAGGAGAAAAGGAGAGAGAGAGAGAGAGAGAGAGAGAGAAGAAAACAAGTAAAGCTCTCTAGAGGGGTCTATCAAGATGAAAGCCATGGTGAGATGTGCTATGATGGACCACCCAGCTTTCCTAGGAGCAGAAGTGAGATTCCTACTAGGACTTGGTAAGAGACACAGAAAATGATATTTCATTTTATTAAGACTAATTTGATAGTGTGGGGGAAATTATACCATCTAGATTGGCGAATAAATAAATGATTAAATTAATTGATCATCTCCATATTGAGATGTAGTCTTAGGATATTGTGAGGCTTCATTCTACCTGCAGAAGAATCAAGACTCATAATCTAGCAAAGCATTAAATGATTGTATATATATATATATATATATATATATATATACAATTTATTTATTGATAGAACATTCTTCGGCAAGCTAAGTGATGGATTCCCACGGGAAAGACTTGTTTCAAGTCCTTCCCATTTAAGATCCTAGATCCCTGTTATTTGTCTTAATAGTCTTACCAAAGTTATATATGTGAAAATAGTCCAGGATGGGGCAGAAGGATACAGTTATCTCTTCTAAGTTATATCCTTGGATGGACGTGCCCATCTTGAAGCCATGTGATGTGTAGTTGGTTAGGGGTGGCAGAATGTATTTAGCATTCTATATTGATGTCTAGGATTAGACATGCCCATCTTGATATCATGAGGTTTTCTCTGAACAGAAGTAATGTATATAACTTATGTTTCTATTTTGATATCCTAACCTATTAATAGCTTGTGTATAATGTGACAAGTTATTTCCACTCACATGTATTGTTAAGCTTGTAATGCGTTATATTAACGCTATATATATTCATTTGCATGTATCATTGTGTTTATTTACTTATATATGTTTATAACCTTGTAACCAATAAATCTGCATATTTTTATAATATCTGTTTATCATTGACGTCATCTCACGTCAAAAAGAACTTAATTATCTGAGGAAATAGTCAGACTCACATGTCAATTGTATCAATTAGGTTGTCTACAATTCACCAGGTCATGATTTTAAGAATTTATGACAAATTTTATAAATTTTATTTTTTATGGTTAATTATTTTTATGACCATAATTAATAATTCTTAATTTATTACCCCCCTACAATATTCAGTAGCAAATATGCTTTGCTGTGTTTAATATTTATTCATTTACAGTTGCAAGAAAAAGTATGTGAACCCTTTGGAGTGATATGGATTTCTGCACAAATTGGTTATAAAATGTGATCTGATCTTTATCTAAGTCACAACAATAGACAATCACAGTCTGCTTAAACTAATAAAACACAAAAAATTAAATGTTACCATGTTTTTATTGGACACACCAGGTAAACATTCACAGTGCAGGTGGAAAAAGTATGTGAATCCTTGGATTTAATAACTGGTTGAACCTCCTTGGCAGCAATAACTTTAACCAAACATTTCCTGTAGTTGCAGTTCAGATGTGCACAACAGTCAGGAGTAATTCTTGACCATTCCTCTTTACAGACTGTTTCATTTCAGCAATATTCTTGGGATGTCTGGTGTGAATCGCTTTCTTGAGGTCATGACACAGCATCTCAATAGGGTTAAGGTCAGGACTCTGACTGGGCCACTACAGAAGGCGTATTTTCTTCTGTTTAAGCCATTCTGTTGTTGATTTACAAACCGGATTCCAAAAAAGTTGGGACACTAAACAAATTGTGAATAAAAACTGAATGCAATGATGTGGAGATGGCAAATGTCAATATTTTATTTGTAATAGAACGTAGGTGACATATCAAACGTTTAATCCGAGTAAATGTATAATTTTAAAGGAAAAATAAGTTGATTCCAATTTTCACGGTGTCAACAAATCCCCAAAAAGTTGGAACAAGTAGCAATAAGAGGCTGGAAAAAGTAAATTTGAGCATAACGAAGAGCTGGAAGACCAATTAACACTAATTAGGTCAATTGGCAACATGATTGGGTATAAAAAGAGCTTCTCAGCGTGGCAGTGTCTCTCAGAAGCCAAGTTGGGTAGAGGATCACCAATTCCCACAATGATGCGCAGAAAGATAGTGGAGCAATATCAGAAAGGTGTTACCCAGCGAAAAATTTGTCTTTGCATCTATCATCATCAACTGTGCATAACATCATCCAAAGATTCAGAGAATCTGGAACAATCTCTGTGCGTAAGGGTCAAGGCCGCAAAACTATACTGGATGCCCGTGATCTCCGGGCCCTTAAACGACACTGCACCACAAACAGGAATGCTACTGTAAAGGAAATCACAGAATGGGCTCAGGAATACTTCCAGAAACCATTGTCAGTGAACACAATCCACCATGCCATCCGCCGTTGCCAGCTGAAACTCTACAGTGCAAAGAAGAAGCCTAGGCCTAAGCAAGAACCACAAGTTTAGGCGTTTTCACTGGGCCAGGGATCATTTAAAAAGGAGTGTGGCAAAATGGAAGACTGTTCTGTGGTCAGACGAGTCACGATTCAAAGTTCTTTTTGGAAATCTGGGACGCCATGTCATCCGGACCAAAGAGGACAAGGACAACCCAAGTTGATATCAACGCTCAGTTCAGAAGCCTGCATCTCTGATGGTATGGGGTTGCATGAGTGCGTGTGGCATGGGCAGCTTGCATGTCTGGAAAGGCACCATCAATGCAGAAAAATATATTCAGGTTCTAGAACAACATATGCTCCCATCCAGAGGTCATCTCTTTCAGGGAAGACCCTGCATTTTTCAACAAGATAATGCCAGACCACATTCTGCATCAATCACAACATCATGGCTGCGTAGGAGAAGGATCCAGGTACTGAAATGGCCAGTCTACAGTCCAGATCTTTCACCTATAGAGAACATTTGGTGCATCATAAAGAGGAAGGTGCAACAAAGAAGGCCCAAGACGATTGAACAGTTAGAGGCCTGTATTAGACAAGAATGGGAGAGCATTCCTATTTCTAAACTTGAGAAACTGGTCTCCTCGGTCCCCAGACGTCTGTTGAGTGTTGTAAGAAGAAGGGGAGATGCCACACAGTGGTGAAAATGGCCTTGTCCCAACTTTTTGGGGATTTGTTGACACCATGAAATTCTGATTCAACATATTTTTCCCTTTAAATGGTACATTTTCTCAGTTTAAACTTTTGTTCCGTGATTTATGTTCTATTCTGAATAAAATATTAGAAGTTGGCACCTCCACATCATTGCATTCAGTTTTTATTCCCGATTTGTATAGTGTCCCAACTTTTTTTGAATCCGGTTTGTACTTCTATGCTTTGGGTCATTGTCCTGTTGCAACACCCATCTTCTGTTGAGCTTCAGCTGGTGGACAGATGGCCTTTAGTTCTCCTTCAAAATGTCTTGATAAACTTGGGAATTAATTTTCCTTCGATGATAGCAATCCGTCCAGGCCCTGACACAGCAAAGCAGCCCCAAACCAAGATGCCCCCATCACCATACTTTACAGTTGGGATGAGGGTTTGATGTTGGTGTGTTGTGCCTATTTTTCTCCACACATAGTGTTGTGTATTTCTTCCAAACAACTCAACTTTGGTTTCATCTGTCCACAGAATATTTTGCCAGAACTGCTGTGGAACATCCAGGTGCTCTTGTGCAAACTGTAAACATGCAGCAATGTTTTTTTTGGACAGCAGTGGCTTCCTCTGTGGTATCCTCCCATGAAATCCATTCTTGTTTAGTGTTTTACGTATCGTAGATTCGCTAACAGGGATGTTAGCATATGCCAGAGACTTTTGTAAGTCTTTAGCTGACACTCTAGGATTCTTCTTCACCTCATTGAGCAGTCTGCGATGTGCTCTTTCAGTCATCTTTACAGGACGGCCACTCCTAGGGAGAGTAGCAGCAGTGCTGAACTTTCTCCATTTATAGACAATTTGTCTTACCGTGGACTGATGAACAGCAAGGCTTTTGGAGATACTTTTATAACCCTTTCCAGCTTTATGTCAACAATTCTTAATCGTAGGTCTTCTGAGAGCTCTTTTGTGCAAGGCATCATTCACATCAGGAAATGCTTCTTGTGAAAAGCAAACCCAGAACTGGTGTGTGTTTTTTATAGGGCAGGGCAGCTGTAACCAACACCTCCAATCTCATCTCATTGATTGGACTCCAGTTGGCTGACACCTCACTCCAATTAGCTCTTGGAGATGTCATTAGTCTAGGGGTTCGCATACTTTTTCCATCTGCACTGTGAATGTTTACATGGTGTGTTCAATAAAAACATGCTAACATTTAATTCTTTGTGTGTTATTAGTTTAAGCAGACTGTGATTGTCGAGTATTGTGACTTAGATGAAGATCAGATCACATTTTATGACCAATTTATGCAGAAATCCATATCATTCCAAAGGGTTCACATATTTTTTTCTTGCAACTGTAAAAGAACTATAGTATTATGAAATTATCTTTTAAATTCCAGCAAATGTTTCTATGGTTGGACACTAAAATAGATATTATATTTGTATTTGCCATTTTTTTATTTTAATTTTGGTTATTGTCTGATTTAGGGAATTGGATTGGAGCTAGACTTGTAACAATGGTGAATTTGTTATTTGCCATGTTTTACTCTGTATTTTCATTATTTTTTTTTATTTTTTATAAGTGTTTACTTTCCCACTATTTCATAGCCTATTATATTATGCATGTTTTTCTTTATATTTTCCCATTTTAATTGGAGTTGCACGGCACAAGGAAAATCAGCCCTTTAAGGCTACACTCACACAATCCGTTTTTTTGGCGGATCCATTGTAACAATACCTATCCTTGTCCGCAAAACAGACAAAAATAGGACATGCTCTATATTTTTTGCAGTGCTAAGGAACGGACATACGGATGCGGACAGCACACTGCAGGACAGCACACGGCGGGCTGTCTGCATTTTTTGCGGACTCATTGAAATGAATGGGTCCTCTCCAATCCGCAAAAAACACGGAACGGACACGGAAACAAAATATGTTCATGTGAACGTAGCCTAATAATGACAATTGTCCTTGTTAGGGGTCTTCACACACTGCAAATGTTACTGATATTTTCATCTGAATTTGACATTCAGAAATCAATGTGTATTCTGCAAAAACAACACCATTCTGATGTACTGAAGTGATTTTCTGTGGCAGAAATATATCATGTGTGAATATACCTTTAGGACTATACTTGGCGAAAGCTATATGAACCGCAACGAGTTCTTGTACTATATCCTTTGAATTGATGAATTAAAGCAAGCATATCAAAATAAGAAGAACGTCCGCTGAGATTTATTACACACAGTTTTTGCATCAACAGTCTGATGATCACAATAAATTTTGTGATTACGGCATCCAAGAGAAGCAATTGCACTCTTGCATAATGTACAGTTAACACGAGGTATATGACGTAAGCATAGACAGAATTGTAGGAATCTGTTTCTATCCTCTCTCCTGAGGGTCCTTTCTGATGGCAAACTGAAAACTGACCCGAGAATTGTTTAGCCATCAAATTAAACCCATGTGCAGTTGAGAAAATTTGTAAGCATATTTTCTATAATTAAACCTCAGGTTCCCAGCGTTCCCAGGTCTTTAAACATGGCGCCCACTTACACTTTCAGCATGCACCATAGCTGGCAGGTCTCTGCTGTTTCAAACAGCAGAGGCCCGCGGGTAATGTCTGTGACTGGCAAACAGTCATTTAAGCCTTTAGATGCCGTGGTCAAGTGCGACCATGGCATCTAAATTGAAAAAAAAAAATGGTTAAGACCGGTGATCGGACATGCTTGTTATTCATTGTAATATGCTGAGTCTCTTTGAAGAGACTCAGCGTACTAGAACTGTAGTTCCTTTGTTGGCCAGCAGATGGCAGACCAACATAGGATATCTGCAAAATCAACTTATATTGTCATTAAATGGGAATACAGTATAAGTTGTCATTAATCTGAGTAATGTATTTTATAAAGGGCTATAAAAAAGTTTAAAAAGTAAAAAAAAAACTGTTAAAACATAAAAAGACATACAAAATTAAATTACCCCCTTTCCCTAGAATAAAAAAAAATACATAAACAATAAAAATGATAAACATCATTGACAATGGCAATGGCACATCTGAAAATGCCAGTACTATTAAAATATTAAAATATTTATCCCATATGGTGAATGGTGTAATGGAAAAGAGTATCAAAATGGCCAATTCACAATTTTTTCCACGCTTCTTTTACCCCAAAAATTTTATAAAATATTATCTAAAAGTCACACACACGTTAAAATGGTATCAGTAAAAACTACAGATCAGTAGACATAATTCTAAAAAAGTTTTGGAGGTCAGAATATGACAAAGTAAAAAACAAGAAAAAAAATAAATTTTTTATTATTTTTTCAGTATCAATGTAGCCTAAGGCCTCCTGCACACGCTCGCATGGCTTTTTCAGTATTTAGCGGTCCGTTTTTCACGGATCCGTTTTTTGTATCCACTGTGCTCCCATTTCCATTCCGTTTCCGTTCCGTATGTCTTCAAAAAAATATCCGTATGGTTTCCGTATACGATCCGTTTTTTTGCGGATCACAAAAGGAAGAAAAAAAGATTTTACATCATTATTTTTGGACAAATCCCCTTTTTCACTCCCCCTATTTAACTTGGTGATGTGATAGTTGTGACTCCATTTTATGCAGCTTGTTTCAGCATTGAGAGTGTACTTGGAATCCTGTGTTTGGCAGACATTGGTTTCTGGCTAAAATTTTCTGTTGTATCATGGCTGACGATTCGGAGGAAATGGTTCTCTTGTGCTTGCTGATTTCTCAGGAACACAAACAGAAGCCAACTATGCTGAACGTGGAACCGAGGAGGAGGAGGCATTGGGTTCACCCAATTGTCTGTCAGCGGCGCAGGAAGGGTCATTTCCACACGCTGTACATGGATAGAGATGTCCTGAACTATTTGCCGGCGAACAGTTCCCGGTGAACATCGCTTGTTCGCGTTCGCCAGGGCGGGCAAACATATGCGATGTTCGGTCCGCCCCTATACGTCATCATTGAGCAAACTTTGACCCTGTACCTCACAGTCAGCAGACACATTCCAGCCAATCAGCATACCCTCCCTCCCAGACCCTCCCACCTCCTATCAAAAAGCAAGGACAGCATCCATCTTAGATTCATTCGGAAGCTGCAGTGTTAGTGAGAACAGGGACAGTGCAGCTGCTGCTGATTTAATAGGGAAATCGTTAGCTAGGCTAGTGTTCTCTGTCCACTCCAGTCCTCAAAGACTCATCTAATCTGCTGTAAGGACAGCCTCTTGACAGCACCCCAAAAAGCCCTTTTTAGGGCTAGTACATGCTTTTTATTTTTCTCTGTAATATAATTGCAGTTGCCTGCAAGCGTGTGTTTCAGCCCCACAGCATGTACTGTGCCCACTACTGCCAGTGACCGGTTGCACCACTCATATCTGGTGTCACAGTAGCTTGCATTTAAAAAAAATAAAATAATTTTTTCACTGTAATATAATTGCAGTTGCCTGCAAGCGTGTGTGTCAGGGCCACAGCGTTCACTGTGCCCACTACTGCCAGTGCCCAGTGCCATCACTCATATCTGGTGTAACAGTAGCATTCACGCATAGTTCAACTAATTGAAGAAAAAAAATGACAGGCAGAGGAAGGCCACCCCGCAGGGGCCATCGTGGTCGTGGTGCTGTGATTTCCTTTGGCCCTAGAATAATGCCCAGTGTTCAGATGCCACATAACCTGAACTCCAAAAGTTCTGAGGACATAGTTGACTTGCTAACACAGGACACCCAATCTTCTACAGCTTCCGCTCGGAACCTTGAAGCACCATCCTCCTCCTCTCAAGTTGCCACTCGCCCGCCTGCCGCCACCACCAACACTAGCACCACAGTTGCTTCACTTGATCTGTCAGAGGAGTTATTTACACATCAGTTGGAAGAAATGAGTGATGCGCAACCATTATTGCCAGAGGATGTAGATAACAGGGATATGTCTCAGTCAGGCAGCATTACACATATGGACGTACGGTGTGATGATGAGGATGTCGTACCCGCTGCTGCTTCCTTTGCTGAGTTGTCAGATACAAGTGAAGAGGTTGATGATGACGATGTGTCCGTGGATGTCACGTGGGTGCCCGCTCGAAGAGAAGAAGAACAGGGGGAAAGTTCAGATGGGGAGACAGAGAGGAGGAGGAGACGAGTTGGAAGCAGGGGGAGGTCGTCGCAAGGAGCTAGTGGCACAGTCAGACAGCATGTATTGCACCTGGGGTCAGCCAAACAGCACGCCAATCAACGCATGCTGTTGCCACCACCAGAATGCCGTCATTGCAAAGCTCAGCAGTGTGGCATTTTTTTTGTGTGTCTGCCTCTGATAACAGCGATGCCATTTGCAACCTGTGCCAAAAGAAACGGAGTCGTGGGAAGTCCAACACCCACCTAGGTACAACTGCTTTGCGAAGGCACATGATCTCAAATCACAAACGCCTATAGGGATCAACACATGATGAGTACAAGCAGCACACAAACTCAAAGCCACCATTCTCCTCCTGGTCCAGCATCTTCAGCCACATCAACCACTGCTGTCCTCCTTGCCCCCTCTCAACCATCCACCACTCCGCCTCTCACCTTCAGCAGTTCCTGCTCATCTGCCAGGTGTCTGTCAAGGAAATGTTTGAGCTTAAGAAGCCAATGTCACAAAGTCACCCCCTTGCCCGGCATCTGACAGCTGGCTTGTCGGAACTCTTAGCCCGCCAGCTTTTACCATACAAGCTGGTGGAGTCTGAGGCCTTCAAAAAATTTGTACCTATTGGGACACCGCAGTGGAAGGTACCCGGCCAAATTTTTTTTTCACAAAAGGCAATTCCCAACCTGTACTCTATTGTGGAAAAGTAAGTCATGGCATGTCTGGCACACAGTGTTGGGGCAAGGGTCCATCTGACCACTGATACCTAGTCTGCAAAGCACGGTCAGGGCAGGTATAGCACGTACACTGCGCATTGGGTAAACCCGCTGATGGCTGCAAAGCATGGAATGCATGGCTCTGCAGAGGAGTTGGTGACATCGCCACGACTTGCAGGCAGGCCTGCTGCCACCTCCTCTACTCCTCCTACTCCATCCTCTTTGCTAACCTCCTCGGCTGAGTCCTCTTCTGTTGCGTCTTGCTCCACATCAACTGCACCCCCCCAGCTCCCCAGGGGCTATTCCACATCCCAGATATGACAGTGTCACCCCGTCTTGGGGTTGACTTGCCTGAAAGCAGAGAGTCACATCGGACCAGCACTCCTGTCCTCCCTGAATGCACAGGTGAATCAGTGGCCGACTCCGCACCAACTGGAGATCGGCAAAGTGGTGTGTGACAGCAGAAGCAATTTGTTGGCGGCATTGAATTTGGGCAAGTTGACACATGTGCCGTGCATGGCACATGTGTTGAATATGATCGTACAACGCTTTGTGCATAAGTACCCAGGCTTACAGGACGTCCTCAAGCAGGCCAGGAAGGTGTGTGGCCATTTCAGGCGTTCCTACACGGCCATGGCACACTTTTCCGATATTCAGCGGCGAAACAACATGCCAGTGAGGTGCTTGATTTGCGACAGCCCGACACGTTTTAATTCAACACTCCTAATGTTCGACTGCCTGCTCCAACAAGAAAAAGCCGTCAACGAGTATTTGTATGACCGGGGTACTAGGACAGCCTCTGCGGAGCTGGGAATTTTTTTGCCACGCTACTGGACGCTCATGAGCAATGCCTGTAGGCTCATGCGTCCTTTTGAGGAGGTGACAAACCTAGTCAGTCGCACCGAAGACACCATCAGCGACATCATCCCATTTGTTTTCTTCCTGGAGCGTGCCCTGCGAAGAGTGCTGGATCAGGCCATAGATGAGCGTGAAGAGTAAGAGTTGTGGTCACCATCACCACCAGAAACAGCCTTATCAGCATTGCTTGCTGGACCTGCGGCAATGCTGGAAGAGGAGTCTGAGGAAGAGGAGTCAGAGGAGGAATGTGGCTTTGAGGAGGAGGAAGACCAACCACAGCAGGCATCCCAGGGTGCTCGTTGTCAGCTATCTGGTACCCATGGTGTTGTACGTGGCTGGGGGGAAGAACAGACCTTCAATGAGATCAGTGAGGACGAGGAACGGGACATGAGTAGCTTGGCATCCAACCTTGTGCAAATGGGGTCTTTCATGCTGTCATGCCTGTTGAGGGACCCTCGTATAAAAAGGCTGAAGGAGAACGACCTGTACTGGGTGGCAACGCTACTAGACCCACGGTATAAGCAGAAAGTGGCTGAAATGTTACCGAATTACCGGAAGTCGGAAAGGATGCAGCAGTTCCAAAACAAGTTAAAAAGTATGCTTTACACAGCGTATAAGGGTGATGTCACAGCACAACGGGAATCTAACAGGGGAAGAGGTGAAAGTAATCCTCCTCCTACCACGACCACGCCGGCAAGGACAGGACGCTTTACAGACGTGTTGTTGATGGAAGACATGCAGAGCTTTTTAAGTCCTACGCATCGCCACAGCCCTTCGGGGTCCACCCTCAGAGAATGACTCGACCGACAGGTAGCAGACTACCTCGCCTTAACTGCAGATATCGACACTCTGAGGAGCGATGAACCCCTTGGCTACTGGGTGTGCAGGCTTGATCTGTGGCCTGAGCTATCCCAATTTGCGATAGAACTTCTGGCCTGCCCCGCTTCAAGTGTCCTGTCAGAAAAGACTTTCAGCGCAGCAGGAGGTATTGTCACTGAGAAGAGAAGTCGCCTAGGTCAAAAAAGTCTAGATTACCTCACCTTTATTAAGATGAATGAGGCATGGATCCCGAAGGGACTGACAGTGGGGGATACATTTGACAAAAAAAGGCCTGATGAGATGCCTTGGGCTATAAAATGGTCCACACGCAGCTGTATTTAATCTCTGCATGCCGGATGACTTGTGTGACTTCTCCGCCACCAACTAGGGTTCAAGCCGCAATGTTTTAGTGCACTTTCTGCCTGGAAAACATCAATTTTTCCGGCTGCTGCAACAATAGCTAATTTTTCAGGCATGTGTACATGCCTAATTTTTCTGGCCTCTGGTGCTGCACTGTGGCTGCAAAAACAAAACAACAAAAAAAAGGCACATACATGTGTCAATTCCCCTTCGTGATCGTTACCTTGTTGTGGTGAAGGGGCTTGCGTATCACAATGAAGCGATCACCTCTATGAGTGTGTTGGTAATGGCAATGTTGGCACACCCCAGATGAGATAAGGTCATTGCTTCATTGTGAACATACCAAAAGCGATCGGCTGGATAATTTTGCATAGAAAAAACATAAATTTTCTTTGTGATCATCTAAGGTGATCATTAAAGCCTACTAGGCCAACAATGGGCCCACACTGCAGAATCATTGTTTTCTGGGTCACTTAACTGTCACTGAACTACCTTAGCACGACCATAGGCTTTGAAAAACTGCCATCGACTGCAATCTCCCAAACGTGCGCACGAGCACAGTCATCACTACACCAAGATTGACGCATAGAGGAATAAAATTTATGTCATGAGTGTGTCAACTATTAACAACTCTTTGCGGCTGTCTAAACTCTATTCCATACACGTCCCCTAATAGGGGACGTAACAGGGATTAAACTGATAGGAATAGTACTACTTTACATACCACACATATCGGGTAGCACAGTACATTGCACGGCGCACGCGCAGTGCCCCAAATTGGAAGTAAGAGGACCGACCAAGCCTCTTTTTCCATCTCCCGGTTCCTAAAATCTATTCCATACACTCGCCCCTGATAGGGGACGTAACAGGGATTAAACTGATAGGAATAGTACTACTTAACATACCACTCATATCGGGTGGCACAGTACATTGCACGGCGCACGCGCCGTGCCCCAAATTGGAAGTAAGAGGACCAACCAAGCATCTTTTTCCATCTCCCGGTTCCTAAAATCTATTCCATACACAGGCCCCTGATAGGGGACTTAACAGGGATTAAACTGGTAAGAACAGATTTTTTTAATAATAAATTTATTAATAATTTAGAGGACAGCCTCTGCGGAGCTGGGAATTTTTTGGCCACGTTACTGAACGCTTATGCGTCCTTTTGCAGAGGTGACAAACCTGGTCAGTCAAACCCAAGGCAGCATCATCGACCTCATCCCATATGCATTTTTTCTGGAGCATGCCCTGCGAAGAGTGCTGGATCAGGCCGTAGATGAGCATGAAGAGGAAGAGTTGTGGTCACCATCACCTCTAGAAGCAGCCTTGTTGTCGTCGATTGCTGGACCTGCGGCAACGCAGAGAGAGGAGTCTGAAGAAGAGGAGCCAGAGGAGGAAGGTGCCTTTGAGGAGGTGGAAGACCAACCACAGCAGGCGTCCCAGGGGGCTTGTTGTCACCTTTCGGGGATCCTTGGTGTTGTACGTGGCTGGGTGGAGGAAGAGACCTTCAATGACGTCAGTGAGGACAAGGAACGGGACATGGCTAGCTTGGTATCCAACCTTGTGCAAATGGGGAGTTTGCGGTTGTGCAAATGGTCTGTTTGCGGTTGTTTGCGGTGCGTTTAACGGGGAGTTTGGTCTGTCAGAGTTTGGTCTGTCACTGTGAAGCAGGCGTAACCCTTACACTACCTGATCGATACAACATCATACCTGATGTTTTAAAGCATGTTATTCCAAACAATTTAGAAATGTTAGGTGATTTATGCCCTTTATGGATTAAAACCCGATTCTGCGTCAACTACGTAATTTTCCATGGGAGTTTTGCCATGGATCCCCCTTCGGCATGCCACCGTCCAGGTGTTAGTCCCCTTGAAACAACTTTTCCATCACTATTGTGGCCAGAAAGAGTCTCTGTGGGTTATAAAATTCGCCTGCCGATTGAAGTCTATGGCGGTTTGCCCGTTCGCGAACATTTGCGGAAATTTGCGTTCGCCGTTCGCGAACAGAAAATTTTATGTTCGCGACATCTCTATACAGGGATCTGCGGCAGCATCCTGAGAAATTTCATGGGTATTGTCGTATGTCTGTGAACAGCTTTGACTTGATGATAGCGTCTCTGCGCCCTGGCCTCACACGCCAGGATACAAATATGAGGCGCTGCATTTCTCCTGAGAAACAGCTCATCGTGACTTGAGGTATGTGTATTTTACATTATTTATATGTTTGTGTGATAGTTTAGATGCAATGTGATTATGTGTATATATAGATAATTTGTAAATTGTTGGTGTTATAGTATATCTGTGTTGCATGACTGTTTATGTTTGTGTATTACAGATTTTTGGCAACTGGGAATTCATTTGCATCTCTGCATTTTGAGTTTCTTCTGGGAGTCTCGACGATTTCTCGGATAGTTCGTCAAACCTGTGATTTGATTTGGCAGCCCAAGGCTGAGGATTGGATCCGAATTGCTGAGGGATTTTATGTTTCCAAACTGCGTAGGGGCACTGGATGGCAAACACATACGTGTTAAAAATCCGCCTCACTCAGGGTCCCGGTACTAGAATTATAAGCAATACTTTTCAGTAGTGCTGATGGCCTTGGCTGACAGAACTTACAATTTTAAAATTGTGGATATTGGGGCCTATGGGAGCATTGCTGAAGCACGCATTTTCAGTTCTTTTAGAATGGGTTATCGGCTTCAAGCTAACCAGCTTGCCCTCCCAGAGCCCAGAATGCTGCCAGGTTCTGCGGGGCCACCGACTCCATTTGTTATTGTGGCTAATGAAGGGTTTGCTTTGACACCCCATGTCATGCGGCGCTTCCCCAGACGCAACCTGGATGACAGCAGACATATTTTTAACTATCGGCTGAGTAGAGCCCGTTGGTATGTTGAATGTGCATTTGGAATACTCACACAGAAGTGGAGAGTATTTCTGTCATCCTTACAGATGGCACCAGAGAATGCCACCCGCGTTATTCAAGCATGTGTGATTCTGCATAACTTTGTCAGGATTCATGATGCTCACTCAGAAGTTGATGATTTGGAAACTGGTACCTCTTCTTCTGGAGGATTGGACCAGACCCTTCATGGACGACCTGGAACTGCCAAGCTTGCAGCTCGGGCCCTCTATAAAGATTATTTTTCAAGTCCTGAGGGAGCATTGCCTTGGCAGATGAACATAGTTCATGGCAGACTATGAAGTGTCTGGACTCTGGTCATCTTAGTATTTGTTGTTTTCTAGTGAGATTTTTTATGTTGGTGTGTGTGTGTGGGGGGGGGTTATATGTAGATACTGTAATGTAGGGACTCACAAGACAAAGAGGACCCTTGATGTAGTCTTGTGGGCTGGGGTTAAAATGTAGCCACTTAAAAAAATAAAAGGATTTTGTAAATCATGTTCTATGCTAAAATGTTCATGAGTATATCTAAAAAAAAAATTGTCTACATTAACCCTCTAATACCTCTTTATAATTATATGTATCTGACCTATGTGTGCTGACATGGCCTAATGTTTCTCAACATTTTACAATATATTTTCTTTCTATGTCCATGCAGAGCACTTGAAGATTCTCCAAGGTCCCGCCATTGGAGGTTATCCCAGCACTTCGAACATTTGGCTATAAATCCATTTGGCATATGTATGTTTTAAAGCAGGAATGTCCACCCAGCGGCCCTCCAGCTGTTGCAAAATGTAATTTTCCAGCATGGCTGGACATACTACAGCTTTTAGGAGTAGTTTTGAAACAGCTGTAGGGTGGCAGGTTGAGCATTGCTGTCATAAAGTATATGTACAACCCTAGTTGTAAGTTATAAATAAATAAAAATACTATGTTTATTCTATTGGTGATGTTTGCATGTGAATACAAAATTGAATGTTGTAATTTTTAGATTTATGTACAATAATGAATAAAAGGCGAGACATTGAAGTTTGCTTATTATTTAATATTATTAATAAAAAGGCAAAATAAAATAAATGGCTTGACAATCAGCCTATATAATGACATAAAACAAAAACAAATAGACAATTATATGTCCATAAGGTCCATGAGAAAAGAACCAGGACCATGTGGATGAGGCCAGGGACATGACTTGGGGGGGTGGGGTGGTGTACCGTGGGCCCTGGATACTGTGGGCAGGGCATACATTTGGGCTCTTGAAAATATAGAGGTTGAGAATACGAACTGGGCCTAGCAGGTGGTGGAACCATGCTGGGCACAGGTTGTGGTTGTGTGGATAACATAAACGCTCTATTTTTACGCACCAGTTCATGTGGATCTAGTGACGTTTTTAACAGGGTCACAACTAAAGTCATTATATCGCAAAAAATAGTTTGCTTATATGAAGGGAGGTCTTTGATAAGGGGAGCAAGGCCACTGAGCATTCGCTCCTCCTTCCCTTCCTTCCGTCTCTCCCTCAAATACTCAAGCACCTGAGTCTGAATCAGGGCTTGAGCATTTGAGGCAGATTCGGCAGTCTGAGGTGCCACCATTCTCCACCGTGGCTGTCTCCTTCTTGGCTCAGGGCTTGATTGGAGAGCAGCAGAAGGTCTCTCCACAGCAGAGGACTCCTCCCTCACTTGATGGGACACAGGTTCCGCCTCTTCACCCCCAGGACAAGGGGAGTCTTGGGGAAGCACAGCATCCTCTTCCTCGCTGCTGGTGGTGGCATTACCGCCCTCTTGCTCCAGGTTATCAATGGTGCTGTTGAAGGAGAGATAATTTAATACAAACAATGTGTATATATGAAGGGTATAAACATTAAAAACAGATTTAAAACACCACAGTGGAACACAGGGGCCCATGATCCATGTACTATATTTTGACATTATTTACACTACTGCTTGTCTATATAAAACCCCTGAAATACGTATTAATAAAGTGTTTATTTGGGTTCACAAATTGTCCCCCAAATTAACACTTTATATATCATGTAGGATAAAGAAAAAATATAATTTGTACATGTCTTATTGGTCCATTTTTCCCATGAGTCATGTGATGCATTGCAGAGGGCAAGGTCTGTTTCAGTACTGCCAGTGATGTACTGTCTTTTTCCACACTATGGTAGACACTGACTTCTGCATAGCAATGCAGACAACCTGTTAAAGGGACCTGCACAGATGGATGTTCCTTATCGCTCTCCTCATCTGTTTCTAATGTCAGCCATTTGTGCAGGTCATGTCAGGAGAAACAATGCTAGATGGAAGTCTTCTTCTAGCAGGGTGTGGACAAGGCGATTATATTACCGGCAGATAACTAAGTGTAACGGGCATGAGCAATAAAGAGCAAATTTAAGAGCCTAGCCTAAAACATTATACAAATCATACAAAATAAATAACAAGCAATGATTTATTTTGCATGTATATTATAAAATTAAAACCCAATTATACATTGGATACTCACGGCCTAAGATCCAGCACTGGTCTCAAGAAGTGTAGTTGCCGCTTATATAAATAGAGCTTCTTGCGAAGCCCCCCATCGCCACTTTTTCCTCTTCCCTGCACACGTTCCCGCTGGTATTTATCCCGGCAGGACTGCCAGTGGGTCTTTACACGTTGGACTGTAGAAATATGACATAAGAACCTTTCAATCTAAATATATCACTAAACACTTATAAATGCACATGCAAACAAATGGTTACAACAATATTCATACATGGTAACACATTGTAGTTTCTACCATATCGAGTTACTTGTATTTAGCTAATATTGTGTAAATTCAATACACATGTTCTATATCATTTATTTTGCCCATATACATTCTATGGTCCTGTAAACACAATTATTTAATTTGATTATAAAGGAGTTGGCTCTACTCAGCAGATAGCATTTAGAAATAATTTAGAAGACATGGATCAAAGCCACATTATCATATATGTATTTCAAATATATTTATTCCTACTCTGGGTGACGACATTTTAACATAACTTCATACGCTTTTTGTTTCCATGGTAAAAAAAACTAAAAACATTAAATCCATCTGCAGTGACCGCGCTTAAACACTACAGGAAAACATGGTGAATTATCCAAACAGAGAGGGTGGTACGTTTTACAATACTAGGAAAGCATGGCCACCACTGCTGGATAGCAGGGTTGTTGTAACCATGGAAACTTGGCAATGCAAAAAAAGTTGACAAAAGTTATATAGTTTACATACAGGGACACCCAATATGCAGCTCTACAGTGGTTTATAATACATCTTGATGCACCTTGATTAATAAATGTCCAAATTTCCCTACTTCTCATATATATGCACCAGTGCACTAAAGTTTATACATAACTAATACACATTTTATAAAGGACTACACATACGCATAGCTGCCTTACCTAATCTGTGGCGTTTGGAGGAATTGGCCTTCTCCCACTCTCTGGCCAGCATCTCCTGAGTGACCTCCTCCCAGTCACGGTCCTTAATAATTCTGTCATGGTATGGATCCGTGCGGGTGTCCCATAGTTGGGGACGCTCTTCTATCAAAGAGATCAGCTTCTCCACATCCATTTTGGTTTGCAGCCAAGCCAGACAGGTTGGGGCCGGTTTCAGCACCTGGCCATGTGCTCAGCTCCAAGTTTGTAAACACAAAACAAATGGCCACAGTGGGCTGAGCCTAACATTTGTAAAGCACGGATCCGCAAGAAACGCATGACATACGGATGTGTTCAGCATGCGTTCTGGTTTCTTTCCAGACCCATTGACTTGAATGGAGCCATGGAACGTGATTTGCGGTCAATAATAGGACATGTTCTATGTTTGAATAGAACGAATATCCAAAAAAAAAATAAAAAGAAACGGAATGCATATGGAGTAAATTCTTTTTTTTTTTTTTTACAAACCATTGAAATTAATGGTTCTGCTTACAGACCGCAAACGGAATCTGCAAAAACGTAATGGAAATGGAAAAAAAATGTTTGTGTGCAGGAGGCCTAATGCTGAGGACAGTGGTTGGCTGCATCAATGACATGCTGTACATCTGCAAGCAGTGGCAGGAGGACCAGACCAGCACAGGAACATCTTACATAGTTTGTAAGA
This sequence comes from Bufo bufo, assembly GCF_905171765.1. NCBI lineage: Eukaryota > Metazoa > Chordata > Amphibia > Anura > Bufonidae > Bufo > Bufo bufo. The sequence goes on along the minus strand of NC_053395.1, from coordinate 78,074,556 downwards.
CTAAAAAAAAGACACACATCAATCCAGTTCTGCCTGTTATCATGCACAACTGATTAAAAGAAAGCAATAAATAAACAACACAATGTAACTCCAAGTCAATCACACTTCTGTGAAATCAAACTGTCCACTTAGGAAGCAACACTTAGTGACAATCAATTTCACATGCTGTTGTGCAAATGGGATAGACAACAGGTGGAAATTATAGGCAATTAGCAAGACACCCCCAATAAAGGAGTGGTTCTGCAGGTGGTGACCACAGACCACTTCTCAGTTCCTATGCTTCCTGGCTGATGTTTTGGTCACTTTTTAATGCTGGCGGTGCTTTCACTCTAGTGGTAGCATAAGACGGAGTCTACAACCCACACAAGTGGCTCAGGTAGTGCAGCTTATCCAGGATGGCACATCAATGCGAGCTGTGGCAAGAAGGTTTGCTGTGTCTGTCAGCCTAGTGTCCAGAGCATGGAGGCGCTACCAGGAGACAGGCCAGTACATCAGGAGACGTGGAGGAGGCCGTAGGAGGGCAACAACCCAGCAGCAGGACCGCTACCTCCGCCTTTGTGCAAGGAGGAACAGGAGGAGCACTGCCAGAGCTCTGCAAAATGACCTCCAACAGGCCACAAATGTGCATGTGTCTGCTCAAACGGTCAGAAACAGACTCCATGAGGGTGATATGAGGCCCCGATGTCCACAGGTGGGGGTTGTGCTTACAGCCCAACACCGTGCAGGACGTTTGGCATTTGCCAGAGAACACCAAGATTGGCAAATTCGCCACTTGCGCCCTGTGCTCTTCACAGATGAAAGCAGGTTCACACTGAGCACATGTGACAGACGTGACAGAGTCTGGAGACGCCGTGGAGAACGTTCTGCTGCCTGCAACTTCCTCCAGCATGACCGGTTTGGCATTGGGTCAGTAATGGTGTGGGGTGGCATTTCTTTGGAGGGCCGCACAGCCCTCCATGTGCTCGCCAGAGGTAGCCTGACTGCCATTAGGTACCGAGATGAGATCCTCAGACCCCTTGTGAGACCATATGCTGGTGCGGTTGGCCCTGGGTTCCTCCTAATGCAAGACAATGCTAGACCTCATGTAGCTGGAGTGTGTCAGCAGTTCCTGCAAGACGAAGGCATTGATGCTATGGACTGGCCCGCCTGTTCCCCAGACCTGAATCCAATTGAGCACATCTGGGACATCATGTCTCGCTCTATCCACCAACGTCACATTGCACCACAGACTGTCCAGGAGTTGGCAGATGCTTTAGTCCAGGTCTGGGAGGAGATCCTTCAGGAGACCGTCCGCTACCTCATCAGGAGCATGCACAGGCGTTGTAGGGAGGTCATACAGGCACGTGGAGGCCACACACACTACTGAGCCTCATTTTGACTTGTTTTAAGGACATTACATCAAAGTTGGATCAGCCTGTAGTGTGTTTTTCCACTTTAATTTTGAGTGTGACTCCAAATCCAGACCTCCATGGGTTGAAAAATTTGATTTCCATTTTCAATTTTTTGTGTGATTTTGTTGTCAGCACATTCAACTATGTAAAGAACAAAGTATTTCAGTAGAATATTTAATTAAGTCAGATCTAGGATGTGTTATTTTTGTGTTCCCTTTATTTTTTTGAGCAGTGTATATATATATAGTAAGGCTGGTTACAGCCTGGATTTGTGGGTGGGGCTGCCCTCTATATAATCCCGAGCAGCCTCACCCTGGGGGGCGGTCGCCTTCGTGCTTCTGCCTCTGTCATGGGTTCTCAGGTGCACAGCTGCCGCTGGGTGTCATTAGCAAACTAGCTTCTCTGGTGGTAGGATTTTTCTTTGCAGCATGGAGCTTGTTATTTTTGCTCTCTGCTACCGTAGCATGCACGCGCCATACTATGTAAGTAGGTTGGGCCGGGGCCGTCTCTCCTGGCTGGTCAAAACCGACTTTGCTAGCAAACGGGAGGCTTCGCCTCAGAATCTGCTACCTCAGGTTGCTCGTTGGGGCTAAATACTTCTATTTCTTTTCAACTTTGTTTGTTGGTAAAAGGAGTTAGTTCCTATAAATCTTACAAGTTTTACTTCGCTTTGTTCATCTTGTATGAAAAGTCACTTCAGCCGGTTTGCTGTAAAGGAAGAGTTACCGGGGCTGCACATGACGTCACGTTTGGAGATCGGACGCAGCTGTTATTATTTAGGCCTCTTTGCTGTAGCTGTTCCTTGCCATGTGTCTCACCCCTCCCCCCGCTACCACCATCTTTAGACTTCATGTATTTCACTGCTCCATGTACTTAAAAACCCTGCCGCACTTTTATGCTCTTATCCTGAGCGGCATTTACACTTTCGGCTTTTATTTCATGTTTTTATGCTGCATCCGCACGTCTTTACTGTCCAGCACTTTCCTACTCTTGGTTCGTATTCACTCAGATTGGTCTCACATTCAAGCTGTGATCACCTGTTGGCTGTTACATCTCATTCCGTACCCAGCCGACAGCTTGATCCGTATTACACGCCTTTTATTTCATGTTGTGTACTCGGCTTACAGCTGCTACTGTTACTCCATTTTATTCTCGGGATGCACCACCCTGGTGTTCACACCTTGCTCCACTCACAACCAGAGCTGCGTTCATGCGTCAACTGTTATTCCATGTTTGCTCTGCTCACCGTGAGAGCTGTGTTTGCACGTCCGCTGTGACAACATGTTCCTACTAGGCTTGTTTCAGAGCTGCATTCACTTTCACTGTTACATCATGTTTATGCTCCACTCACATTTAGAGCTTCTGTTGACCAATTTCATTCTCGGCCACACCCAGAGGTGCATTCACACTACGCTGTCAAATCATTTTTTGCACTCCACCCTCCACCAGAGTTTCATTCATCCATCTATCTATATATCAGGTTTACTCTACTCGCACCCAGAGCTGCGTTCACACGTCCTATGCTACTTCAGGTTTTTTCCATGTCTGCTGTCACATCAAGTTAATATTCCATTCACATCCAAAGCTGCGTCCGCATGTCTGCTTTTACATCTTGTCCTACACTCCATTCCCATACTCAGAGCTGCTCCCATACCATGTTTTTTAGGTACCACTCACATCCAAAGCCTCATTTGTTGTTACATCATGTGTTGTACTCTGCTTCCACTCAAAGCTGCCTTCTCCTGTTCATTGCTACGTCATGGTTTTACTCAATCTCACCGGGGCAGTCTGCACCCACCATTCTGGTACCTCTCTCCCAACAAACATAACTGCGTTCTTTTCGGTCTTACGTTCCTTTCCTCGGTGGTCTGTTACATTCCATAGGCCTACTTTTCTGTTCACCTCAGGGAGATCCTGGTTCATATTCACTCAGACTGGTCTCCTTCAAAAAAAAAATAAAGAAAATTCATTACTGCAGTCCGAGTCGTCTGCCGCTTGTACGCGTCTCCAGGACGGGTAAGCTCCTTCCCTCAGTCCATCCCCTCCACAGGGCTCCTCCGATCAGCGCTCATGTGTTTCCCTGCTTCCGGTCGCGGGGTCGGCATGCGTTCCAACGTGGAACCCATGTTGAGAACCACGGCCGAACTTGTGTGTTTTGAATCACAGGTGGTGTCCTGGTTAGTACTGTGGCATTGCTGCCCAAACTTACCGGTGCTCGCTCCTCCCGGTTCCTCTATGCTTCCTACAGTGGCATTTTGCAGATCAGGTTCACACATGCTGACATCGCTCTTGATAGTGGCTTGCAGCTAAACCAGCTCCTCTATTCCTTGTTGTGGTTTCTAGGAGCTGGTCATACAGTGCAGAATCCTCACGTTGGAGCGCATGCTGGGCTGTGTTTTACATGAATACGACTTACCTGGGTTGGCAATACACAGCTTCAGCCAAAACTCTATGCGCGGTCACTGCACGCTGACCATTTGCCTGCCATCATCTGTACTGATATGTAGTGGTAGCAGGGCCGTTCTGTATGTGTATGTTCATTTATTCATATGCTATGTTTCCCCGTTTCCCACTGGATCGCCCAGGCTCGTACCTACCTCTGTCTCCTGGATCGCCCAGGCTCGTACCTACCTCTGTCTCCTGGATCGCCCAGGCTCATCCCCACCTCTGTCTCCTGGATCGGCCAGGCCGTCATCTCCTCAGTTATTCCTCCTTCTGACCCGACTAGATTTTGTTCTCCTGGGAACGAAAAAACGGGGAGTTCTCCAGTCATCTGGAGATCGGCAGTCTCCGCTTGGCTGACACACTTGATGGGGGGCAGGATTTCCCTTAACCGGGTTCTTTCCTTCCCAGGTTAGGCGGAGGTGCTATTTTCCGGTTCCTAATGTACCATTTTGGGCACATTTTTCTAAAACAAACAGGGCTGCAGTACCGTCTGATATCCAGTCCTCCCGATCAGCCAAGTAGCTGCTCAACAGCCTCCTGAATTCTTCAGGTATCACACATACGTCTTTTGTCTGTCTTCCCTGCTTCTTGTCTCTCTCTCACACATCATCTGATGTCTCCCTGGATCGCCCAGGCCCACGCTGCCTCTGTCATCCTGGATCGCCCAGGCTCGCTCTGTCATCTTGGATCGCCCAGGCTCACTCTGTCTCTGTCATCCTGGATCGCCCAGGCTCGCTCTGCCTCTGTCATCCTGGATCGCCCAGGCTTGCTCTGCCTCTGTCATTCTGGATCACCCAGGCTCGCTCTGCCTCGCTCTGCCTCTTTCATCCTGGATCGCTCAGGCTCACTCTGCCTCTGTCATCCTGGATCGCCCAGGCTCGCTCTGCCTCTGTCATCCTGGATCGCCCAGGCTCGCTCTGCCTCTGTCATCCTGGATCGCCCAGGCTCGCTCTGCCTCTGTCATCCTGGATCGCCCAGGCTCGCTCTGCCTCTGTCATCCTGGATCGTCATGTTTTGCCACCAATGTCCGTCGCTGACTCATTTTTATTAGCTAGTGGCCGTCGCCTGTTCCGTCTGTTTTATAGCTGCCTAGGCCTTCCTGAACACGTCAGGTCCACTTAGCTGGATGCTTTCACCAGACTGTCTTCTACCTGCGCCTCAAGGGTCAACTTTTCTGCCTGATTCGCTCGGGTTTTCTTGTCGGCCAGTGTCCAACTGAATCACTCAGGTCCGCGTACTGGCTGTCTCTTTCCTAAAATAACTCGGACGTCATAACTATCCGGTGCCTTCCTGAATTGCTCAGGACATTTAACAGCCCGGCACCTACCTGAATCGCTCAGGCTCATGTTACCTCCTGTGTCACTCGGGTCATCTTTTCTGTTACGGCCACGTACAACCACCTGAATCGCGCAGGGTTAGGTTCTTCGTCCTGAATCATTCAGGATCTCACTCGATTCACTCAGATCCATTCGGCATTGTCACCGGAATCGTTCAAGTTCCTCTAGTCGCCAAAACTAGTCAGGTAGGTCCTCCCGTCGAGATCAAGTTCTTCCCCATGTCAAACAGTTGGTGTCCTGTCAAGGTGCTGGGAGACCTTGCCGAGTTTCTCCTTCCTCTTTCTCCAGAGGACCCGCTTCCCTCCCTCCAGGGCAGGCCCCTCACCGCGCTTCAGGTCATTTCCCACATCCGCACGTTAGCAGCATGTTTGGGGTATAATCCAGATACAATTTCAGGGCACTCGTTCCGCATAGGAGCCGCCTCCTCGGCCTCCAAGCTCCAGGGGCCCGCGCATGTTATCCGCAAGATGGGGCGCTGGAAGTCCTCGTGCTTTGCTAGGTATATTCCCAATCCGCAGGTCGAGATTTCCAGGGCTTTCGTTTGTTGGCATTGTGACTTGTCCTGTTCGATTTCAAATACATATTAAACACCTAACAGTGTTGGTAGACTTTTTGCCCACATATTCAGGCCTACCCCGCACTGGCTCCGGGCACAGTTCAGCCAGATAGATCATGGAGGGCTGGTAGGCATCCCTCCCAACACGTTCTTGCACACCTCAGCCCAGACCACAAATATATATATATATATATATATATATATATATATATATATATATTATAGTTAAGGCTGACATGTCAGCCTGTATTTGTGGGAGGGGCAGAGGTGCCTTTAAATAGCCAGGGCGCGCATCCCTCCTTGCCCGTGAGCTATCTGTGCAAGGAGGAGTTTACTGCTGCATTTTCGCCGAGCTCACGTCGCCAACACACGCGCTCATACAGCCATCCGTAAGTATGCTGGGGCCGCTGCTGCCTACAAGCAGCTCCGGAGCGCTTCAGCCGAACGCTCCTCAGGTAACATGGCCGCCCCCTTTTTCCGGATCGTGTATTCCTGTCCCTGCCTGCTGCCCCTTGTACCTTGGCCACTGTCTGCTTCCTCCAGCGCTGCACGCCTGGGTTAATCGGCGGAGCTTGGGCGGCGGATCCCATACCAGGCTCAGTCTCCCCCGTCGCTGCGTCCATCGTGCTCTCTCCTAGGTGCCGCAAGTCCCGCGATAGCTCGGCACCACCTCCCGTTTCTGCCCGGTCAATGTTCGTCCTCCTGCGTTCCCCTCACTTCGGCTGCCGTTCACAGAGTCCTCCCTAGGCTGGCAGCATGGAGACATGAGGAGGAAAATAAAGTTACAAAAAAAACACATCAGGACAACCGTAAGAAACATGAGGAGGTTAAATAAAGTTTCAAACAAAACCCTAACCTAGGAAATCTTAAGTTCACTAGGGGGAAAATAAAGTTTATTATAAATAAAAAACAAAATTAATACATAACTAATTATAAATAATTAAATAAAACCACCAAACCTGGGAAAGTTATAAGAAAAAAAAAAAAAAAACAATAAAGGAATTCAAGAGGGGCCTGGATGTATTTCTGGAGCGTAATAATATTACAGGCTATAGCTAATAGAGAGGGGTCGTTGATCCAGGGAGTTATTCTGATTGCCTGATTGGAGTCGGGAAGGAATTTTTTATTCCCCTAAAGTGAGGAAAATTGGCTTCTACCTCACAGTTTTTTTTTGCCTTCCTCTGGATCAACTTGCAGGATGACAGGCCGAACTGGATGGACAAATGTCTTTTTTCGGCCTTATGTACTATGTTACTATGTTACTATGTAAACACATACACACCTCAGCCAGTCTTTCGATCATCAGTCGCTTTCGTTTGCCCGAGGGTCTACGGCTGCCCAAAGTCTCCATAGGTCACCGTCATAGCACCCTGGTCTGGTACGTCATTCGGGCTCATGCTTCACGCTTATATAAATTATTTAATAAATAAATTTATTTAATTTGCAAATGATTGTTGCCTGTCACGTTTTTCCCGGCCATACGTTTTAACTGGCAATTCCTTCATTTTGATGTCTGCTACATCGCGCAGGTTTACGTCTTTAATACACCCATGTATGCTTAATTCTGTTGCCTGCTACATCTTCGGCATTACGTTTTAACTTAAATATGCTCCCTGTAACGTCATCCAGGTTTACGTTTTTACTCTGATTATAATTTTGTTGCCTGTTACATTTTGCAGGCTTACGTTTTTAATTCAGTAATTTCTGTTGCCTGCTACGTTTTCGGGCTTACGTTTTTAAGTTCGTCATTATCTATCCGTTCACATTGGCTCACGTTTTTTTCTGTTTGTCATGTATCCATGCCCTGTTGTAGTGGTCATGTTTTCTTCCTTCCTGGGCAAAAAATAAAATAAAATTATATATACACAACTGCAATGTTCTCGATACGTCACTCCCAGCCTCATGTGTACTAACTTAATCGTCCTGTACACTTCAGGTCCGGGCCCAGTTGTTGTTGCATCTTTGTTTTGTTCCTGGGTCATTCTTCAGGTACCGTCTAGTCATTATCACTTCGGTGCGCACCTTTCTCACAGTACACTCCCTCTACGGTTAAGTCACGTCATCATCGCCAGCTGTCACTTTCTTTTCAGGTCCACACAGGTAAGCACTCACACTCCGGTCTGCACCAGCACAAAAATATTTTTTTTTAAAATATTTTCACTGTCACGGGTCACTATTTACTCCAGGGTCGTCCGATCTTTAATTCTGTCATCATTTCTCACTCCCACAGTGTGTCTCATCTATCAGACCACAAGGAATCCTTAACAATCCCTGAGTCTTCCGCTTCCGGCCACGGCAGCTCCATGTCGCTCAGGAGTTGGACAATTCCTAAATTGATCAAGGAACTCAACAGCCAAGGGATTAGTTATCCTGCGTCAGCTCGGAAGGCGGAGCTATATAGACTCCTGGTGTCCGAGCCAACGGCTCCTCCAGTGGATCAAGTGCCCATGTCAACTATTCAGTTATCATTGGCACAGTTACATGCCACAATTAACAACATTGCCACTTCTGTCTGAGACATGCAGGCCAGATTGGTCACGGTAGAGTCCAGAGGACTGTCACCTAGTCCCTCCGTCCCTCCAGTTCCATTGGCCGTCGCTTCTTGTTCCCATTCCCCAGGTAGGGCTTCAAAAACACCTGAGGTAGCTCCGGCACATTTTGTCCCAGATAACATCAGGAGAGATATTCTAGACAGCAAGGACATCAATTTAGCTACCATTCTCATAGCTACCCATGACACCGTCGATAATAGGACCATTGCTTGCGGTGACGTTTCCATCACTCTAAAAGCCAGGGACATCCGCCTCAACAAAAAATTGTCTATCCCGGAATTTGTTCTGGCCTTCAGCTTGTACAGGGACATCATCTGCTCTGCCCACCCTGGAAGATGGGAGGAACTGGACACCTATCGGTACAGGGTCACGGATCTGGGCCACAAGTATGGCGGTCACGCTTTTTATGACTACCATCACTAGTTTTCTGCTAAGGCGGCCGCCACTCTGGCCCAGTTCCAGCACACCACCAATTGGGCATCCATGGATATGGAGCTCTTTTGTCGCCATTTTGCTGGTCTCAAGGCTCCAGCATGTGCTACTTGCAATTCCATCCTCCACTCGTCAGATTGGTGCCCCAACGCGGTCCCTCCCGTCTCCCAGGGCAGATTCCTTCCCAGCACCTCTGGTTTCGCGCAAAGACCCGCTCCATCCACCGATAAATTAGGCCGCCCCATAGTTTTCCTGGGTAATAGTCAATTATGCAATAATTACAACATGGACATATGTAATTACAATAAATGTAGAGCCCTGCACATTTTCTCTGGTTGCTTTAGAGCCCACCCCCTTACAACCTGCCCACAGCGTTCCTCCAGGACCTCCTGACTAGTCGGGGGTCAACGTGTACCTCCTGGCAGCTCTCCTACATAACCACCCCAATCCCCGTTTCGTTCAGTTTTTTACAGTCGGGTTTGCCGAGAGTTTTCATACGGGTCTGGTCGCACTTCCCCAGTCCAGTTGGGAGGGTCCTAATCTCCTCTCAGCCGCCAAGGATCCCGACTCGGTAGGAGTCCTTATACAATCGGAGCTGGAAAAGGGATTCCTCATAGGGCCATTTTCTACTGTCCCCTTTGATTCTTGGAGGGTCAGCCCTATCTGCATTGTGACAAAAAAAGTTTTCAAATAAAAAACGTTTCATTTATGATCTGTCTGCGCCTCATGGTTCCGACATCCCGAGTTTAAATTCTCTGATTCCCTCCGAAGAGTTCTCCATGAGGTACTCCTCTGTCGATGAAGCCATACATCTCATTCTCCAAGTAGGCAGAGGGGCTTGGCTATCCAAGGCGGATATCGCAGATGCGTTCAATTTGCTCCCCATTCACCCGCAGCACTGGAGGTTTTATGGCATCAAATGGCAAAATCTTTACTATTTTGCTAGCCATCTGACCTTCGGATCCAAGAGCAGCCCCTGGCTGTTTGATCAATTTGCGCTGGCCCTGCATTGGATTTTAGTAAACTGCTGCGATTGCCCGCTGGTAATTCATTACCTGGATGATTTCCTGTTGGTTGAATCACCAGGCAACAGACCCAGCAAGCTCAGGTCCCTTCTTCAGATCTTCTCTGAGCTCAACGTTCCCATCGCCTCTTCAAAGGTAGAAGGCCCTTCGACGGTAATCACCTTTCTAGGGATAGTTTTGGACACCATTAAAAATGCAAGCTAGGCTTCCGGAGGAGAAGAGATTTCCAAAGCAGTGGGTTCCAGACGTTTCACTAAAGTGGAGTTACAATCATTGCTGGGTTTGTTGAACTTTGCCACTAGGATCATGCGGCAGGGCAGAGCTTTCACCTCCCGGTTGTTACAGCTGCTTCCATCAGCCCCCGAGCAGGATAGTCTCCTCTGCTTAGACACTCAAGCGATCGCGGATTTGGCGATGTGGAACACATTCCTCGCCAGCTGGAATGGTGTCTCCATGTTTGTTCCTCAATGGGGTTCCACCTCGGCCACGATTTTCACGGATGCCGCGGCCTCTGCAGGTTACGCAGCAATCAGCGGGAATCAGTGGTTTGCTGGTCCCTGGCCCACAGAGGTGTCTTCTGCGCAGCAAGCTTTGAAATCTTCCTCTTTACTAGAGGTGTACCCCATTGTAGCGGCGGCTCAAGTTTGCGGCAGTCAATGGGCAAATTCATCTGTAGTTTTTGTCACCGATAATCAGGCGGTGGTAGACATCATCGCCAAAGGCAGATCTAAATCTCTGTTCATCATGTCATTTGTCCGTAGGTTGGTCTGGCTTTCCCTCCGTCACAATTTTCATGTAACTTGCAGGCATATCCAGGGCACACAAAATATCGCCGCAGATGCCTTGTCACAAATTAATTTTCGAAATTTTTTCCAGGCAATGCCGGAGGCGGACCAAGTGGGTTTATCCCCTCCAGCGTTCCAAACTCTGATTATGGATTAAAAGCTTACATTGATTCAGCAAAAAGTCTGGTGAGAAATTCTTTGTCGGTCAACACGTCCAGAAACTATAGAACAGGCTGGAACGTGTTCCACAAGTTCATGCTCCTTCACCCAAGACATGATACTGGCAAGACTGCATACATCATGGCTTTCTTGGCATACTGCCATTTGGAGCTCAAACTTTCCTACAACTCCATAAAGTTATACCTGGCCGGGGTACAGCATTTCCTCTCATTGGAAGATCCGGACTGTAGGTCAATTTTCGATAAAAGCCACCCTTAGGGGCATTCAAAAGAGTAGCGGGGGGGCAAGCACTCTTAGACAGCCGGTGTCAGGAGAACTCTTCGGTTATCCACCTCCCTAGATGGTAATCCTTTTGGGCTCCTTGCTAGTACCGTGGTCAAAGCAGCCACGTACCTCAGCTTTTATGTTTTTTTAAGGCCAGGGGAGTTCAACAGCTCCTCTGCCAAAGCCAAAGGTTTAACTAGGGGCCAGCTGGTCCGGCATGGTGACCAGTTCATCCTGTACCTCGCTACTTCCAAGACATCCCAAGTCGGTCCACCAGTGGGGATCAGGTACTTCCCCACTTTCAACGAATGGTGCCCGGTTCAGGTCCTCCAGCAGCTTTTGGCGGTGTTGGGCGATTCGGCCCAAGACAGCCCTTTGCTTCCCTTCAAAGTCAGATCCATTACGTCATCCCAGTTCATTTCACACATCGTTCCCTAGTGGCGGGTTTAGGTCATGATCCTAGAAACATTTTGGGGCATTCTTTCCGCATTGGGGCTGCATCCGCAGCATCAAAGCATAATGTCCCAGCTCACAACATCCAAAAAATGGGTCGCTGGCACTCTGCATGCTACGGGCGGTACATTCCGAATCCACACAGAGAGATATCCGAGGCTTTCTGTAGTCTGGTTTTATGATGTACTGCATGTATAATAAACTCCCTTTTCTACGCTACCTGGCTTATTCTTTGCCCCCTTATAGGCCTACCCTCGTTCATGGCTAAGGGCACACCACCAGCCATTAAGTCCAGGTATGAGGTAAGTAAACAGGGCAGGCCTGTCCCCCTCTTCTCACACAAGGTCCTCGCATCCGCAGCCGTAACCACAAATTATATATATATATACACACACACACACACACACACATATACAGTGGCGGAAATAATTATTTGACCCCTCACTGATTTTGTAAGTTTGTCCAATGACAAAGAAATGAAAAGTCTCAGAACAGTATCATTTCAATGGTAGGTTTATTGTAACAGTGGCAGATAGCACATCAAAAGGAAAATCGAAAAAATAACTTTAAATAAAAGATAGCAACTGATTTGCATTTCATTGAGTGAAATAAGTATTTGAACCCTCTAACAAAAAAAGACTTAATACTTGGTGGAAAAACCCTTGTTTGCAAGCACAGAGGTCAAACGTTTCTTGTAATTGATGACCAAGTTTGCGCACATTTTAGGAGGAATGTTGGTCCACTCCTCTTTGCAGATCATCTCTAAATCCCTAAGGTTTCGAGGCTGTCTCTGTGCAACTCTGAGCTTGAGCTCCCTCCATAGGTTTTCGATTGGATTAAGGTCCGGAGACTGACTAGGCCACTCCATGACCTTAATGTGCTTCTTCTTGAGCCACTCCTTTGTTGCCTTTGCTGTATGTTTTGGGTCATTGTCGTGCTGGAACACCCATCCACGACCCATTTTCAGTTTCCTGGCAGAGGGAAGGAGGTTGTCGCTCAGGATTTCACGATACATGGCTCCGTCCATTTTCCCGTTTATGCGAATAAGTTGTCCTGTGCCCTTAGCAGAAAAACACCCCCAAAGCAAAATGTTTCCACCCCCATGCTTGACGGTGGGGACGGTGTTTTGGGGGTCATAGGCAGCATTTTTCTTCCTCCAAACACAGCGAGTTGAGTTAATGCCAAAGAGCTCTATTTTGGTCTCATCAGACCACAGCACCTTCTCCCAGTCACTCTCTGAATCATTCAGGTGTTCATTGGCAAACTTCAGACGGGCCTGCACATGTGCCTTCCTGAGCAGGGGGACCTTGCGAGCCCTGCAGGATTTTAATCCATTGCGGTGTAATGTGTTTCCAATGGTTTTCTTGGTGACTGTGGTCCCTGCTAATTTGAGGTCATTAACTAACTCCTCCCGTGTAGTTCTAGGATGCTTTTTCACCTTTCTCAGAACCATTGACACCCCACGAGGTGAGATCTTGCGTGGAGCCCCAGAGCGAGGTCGATTGATGGTCATTTTGTGCTCCTTCCATTTTCGAACAATCGCACCAACAGTTGTCACCTTCTCTCCCAGCTTCTTGCTAATGGTTTTGTAGCCCATTCCAGCCTTGTGCAGGTCTACAATTTTGTCTCTGACATCCTTGGACAGCTCTTTGGTCTTTCCCATGTTGGAGAGTTTGGAGTCTGCTTGATTGATTGATTCTGTGGACAGGTGTCTTTTATACAGGTGACTAGTTAAGACAGGTGTCCTTAATGAGGGTGACTAATTGAGTAGAAGTGTCTAACCACTCTGTGGGAGCCAGAACTCTTAATGGTTGGTAGGGGTTCAAATACTTATTTCACTCAATGAAATGCAAATCAGTTGCTATCTTTTATTTAAAGTTATTTTTTCGATTTTCCTTTTGATGTGCTATCTGCCACTGTTACAATAAACCTACCATTGAAATGATACTGTTCTTAGACTTTTCATTTCTTTGTCATTGGACAAACTTACAAAATCAGTGAGGGGTCAAATAATTATTTCCGCCACTGTATACTGTATTTCCTCATCTTAGGGAAAAAAGTTCCTTCACCAACCTAGTCTGACAATCAGAATAACTCCTTGGATCAACAACCTCTCTCCAGAATTCTAGTAACTATAGCCTGTATTAGTATTACACTCCAGAAATACATCCAGGCCCCTCTTGAACCTGCTAGTGAGTTCATCATCACCACCTCCTCAGGCAGAGAGTTCCATAGTCTCACTGCTCTTACCGTAAAGAATACACTTCTGTGTTGGTGTACAAACCAATCTTATTTCTTCTAGATATAGAGGATGTTCCCTTGTCACACTCCTGGGTATAAATACATCATGGGAGAGATCTCTGTATTGATATATTTACAAATAGTTATTAAATCTCCCCGCAGCCATATTTTTTCTAAGCTAAATAACCCTAATTTTGATATTCCTTCTGGGTACTGTACTCATTCCAGTTATTACTTTAGTTACCCTCCTCTGGACCCTTTCCAGCTCTGCTATGTTTGCCTTGTTCACAGGAGCCCAGAACTGTACACAGTCCTCCATGTGTGGTCTGACTAGTGATTTGTAAAGTGACAGGACTATGTTCTTGTCATGTGCATCTATGCCGTTTTGATGCAACCCATTATCTTATTTGCCTTGGCAGCAGCTGCTGTTTACTACAGTTAAGTTTACTATCAACTAAAACTCCTAAGTCCTTTTCCATGTCAGTGTTACCCAGTTTTCCCATTTAGTATGTAGTGGTGACTTGTATTTTCCATTCCAATGTGCATGACCTTAAAGAGGTATTCCATTTTTATTTTTTTATATATTTGTTTTTATAATAGAAAATATTTTTTTAATATACATTAATTTAAAATTCTGCATACATACCTTTCTTATATTAGGCAGTTGACCCCTATATGCAGTAGAATGGTATAGACCAGTGACACCCCTCTCATCATACATCATTTAACCCCTGAAATTCAGTAAACAACGGTGTTACTTTAAATACATGTACTGGGTCAGCACACAGGACACATCCATGTGATAAGGACTAGTGGTGGAATCATTATTTTTATTGTGGGTACTACAGTAACTACAGGTCACTGTTTCTAATTACATGGCTGCTTATCCCTAGGTGATGTTGTGTTGTTAATAAAGTTTAGTGTTTAAAAACACACAAAGATCTGTTTCTACACAGACACTGAAATACATGATGTGGTGCTGCCAGGTTGGGGCTGTCCGACAGTGGTATAGATGAATCCCCTGGTGGGCCCCTAATATCCCACCCCCTGCACAAGTGCCACATAATACAATAGACTTACTGCACTACATACATACTCAATGTATATTCAATGTACAGTAGCTCAACCAGACTATGTTCATATAAAAAACTTGATAGAATATTAAAGAAACACTGCAGTTTATTATTCTAGACACAATCAAAGCTGAGATGACGTCTAGGTATAGAGGAAAGCTGCCAGTATCCTCTTTCCCCCAGGAGCTACCTTCCCAAAGTTGCTGCAAGGACCCCCATATTCAATTATTTGGTAATATCTTGTTGCTGTGTAAGCAGGTAATATTTGAATGTATCCGTACGGTAGGCCCCCAAAATAAATTTTACTGATGGGCCCTAGGCACTGGGTGCTGCCATAGTAATACTGTATATACTGTACATGTTCTGCTCCTCAGTACACTACTATTCACCTGTTAGATACCTGGGCAACTGAAAGCCAGGTCGTATGATACTTGTGAGGCTCACATTTGCTCACTCAAATGACACCATGTTTAGTCATATCTAGCGCTCTTACGCATGCATTTCATAGGACTGAAATTGTCCGTACCATTTTTTTTTCTTTAGGGAGAGGTTACTGTATGGATATAAAAGGTCTGTAAGCAAAAATTTGAAATAAATGTAAATTAAAAAAAATTGCTCACCATCCTTTTCTAAGGCTACTTTCACACTTGCGGCAGGACGGATCCGACAGGCTGTTCACCATGTCGGATCCGCCCTTCCGCTATTTCTCCGTGCCGCCGGACCGCCGCTCCATCCCCATTGACTATAATGGGGACGGGGGCGGAGCTCCGGCGCAGCACGGCAAAAGCCGCCGGACTAAAAAGTCAGACATGCAAGACTTTTTAGTCCGGCGGCTTTCGCCGTGCACCGCCGTGCTGCGCCGGAGCTCCGCCCCATCCCCATTATAGTCAATGGGGATGGAGCGGCGGTCCGGCGGCACGGCGAAATAGCGGAAGGACGGATCCGACATGGTGAACAGCCTGTCGGATCCGTCCTGCCGCAAGTGTGAAAGTACCCTTACATATATAAATGTAATCAATAAAACTGGAACATATCTTTAAATGTATAATTTTCTTACCTTATTTGCCACTTTCATGCCCAAGCTTTCAACCTACCCAGATCCATTTGTAGCAGTATATTGTCCTCTTATGTTTAAATTTCTTTAGTACCATTAGCAAAAATGTATATTCTTCTGTGCTGTACAATCGCTTTACAAAGCCCAATACTGACCCTTGTTGTACCCCATTAGTAACAGTGATCCAATCTGAATATGTGCCCTTAACCCTTTGAGGACTGGACGATTTTCCATTTTTGTGTTTTCATTTTTCACTCCCCACCTTCCCAGAGTCATAACTTTTTATTATTTTTCCATTCATATAGCCTTATGAAGTCTTATTTTTTCGCAGGACAAGTTGTATTTTTTAATGGCACCAAAAAAAAAATAGTTTTTTTCCCACTTTAATTTTTTTATCACTATCAAAACGCAAGAAAAACTGGTCAGTTTTTATCGCACATTGAACATTGTAAATAAAAAAAACGTAAAGCTGTGGTGAATCTGCTTTTTTGTTGCAATTTCACCCCATTTGGAATTTTTTTCCTGCTTCCCACTACATCATATAAAATATTAAATGGTGGCGTTGGAAAGCACAATTTGTCCTGGAAAAATCAAGCCCTCATATGGCTATGTGAACAGACAAATAAAAAAATGGTGGCGTTGGAAAGCACAACTTGTCCTGGAAAAATCAAGCCCTCATATGGCTATGTGAACAGACAAATAAAAAAAGTAATGGCTCTGGGAAGGCAGGGAGTGCAAAACGAAACATAAAAAGTGTTTTTGCATGTGGCGATGCCTGTGATGTGATTTTTTTTATTGGTTAAGTATTTTGATTTGGGGGAAAAGAGGGGTCATTTGAACTTTTATATATTTTTTATGTTTTTAAAAACATTTTTTTTACTTTTTTTAAAGTCACCCTGTGTGACTATAACTGACAATTGTTAGAATGCCCATTGTGTTCATTGATGGCTATATAGCCATTATTGAACACTTCATTTTCAATATAACAATACAGTGCTGCCATCTGTTGCCCTGTATTGGTATATTTCTTGAGGCTTCAGGCTAATAATACAGTGTAACAAGTTCCCTGATCTCAGCTGGGGAATGCTGTTACAGAGGCAACGAAAAGCTGTCCTCTGTGGGAGGTGTATCGTCTGTGTCCTCTGTATCCCCCATCCACGCACCAGTGATGGCCATGAGCTGGTCTGAGTCCCACCCTGCTGTGAACATGGTTCCTCCTCCATCTCCTCCTCCTCCTCCACCTCCTCATCCTCCAGAACTGTGCCCTGGCTGGACAATTGTGTACCTTGGGTTTGTGGGTGCAGGAAACCACCCTTGGAGACACTTAGGAATGACTGGCCGGAAACCCTATGAAATGATCCCTCTTCCTCCTCCTCCTTCTCCTCCTGTGCCACATCCTCTTCCATCATCGCCATGTGCGATTTTTTCAAGGAGGCATAGAAGTGGGATAGTAACGCCAAGAATGGCGTTGTCGGCACTGGCCATGTTGGTGGAGTACTCGAAACAGAGCAACAAGGAACACAGGTCTCGCATGGAGGCCCAGTCATTGGTGGGGAAGTGGGACTGTTCCGCTGAGCAACTCACCCATGCATGCTGCAGCTGAAACTCCACTATCGCCTGCTGCTGCCAGTCTGGCCAGCATGTGGAAGGTGGAGTTCCACCTTGTGGGCACGTCGCATATGAGGCGGTGAGCTGGAAGGCCGAAGTTATGCTGCATCGCTGACAGGCGAGCAGCAGCAGGGTGAGAACACCGAAAGCGCGCACAGACGGCCCGCAATTTATGGAGAGCACCCGACAGTTTTAGGGAGGGTGATGAGGGACTGATGGTGCCCCTTATCCCTTCCCAGGTTATAAGCAGGCCCTTGCCTTTTCATATGGCCAGGTGGGCAATGTATGGTCAAAGGAGTGGGAATGGGGTGGAAGGGTTAAAATGGATAGTGGTGTGGCTAAGGAGCAGGAAGGGGAGGTGGCAATGACAAGTGATATATACGCCCCCCCTGCTCCTGCCTCTTCCTCTGTTCGGCGAAGGCAAGCTGGTAGGTCTGCTGGCTGCCTGTCCCCCAAGAGCTATGGCTGCGAGAGACGCTCACCTCTGGGATGCGCTCTTGGCAAGGTTTAGTGAGGAAGGGGAAGGCTGGCTGCGATCTTTTTTATGCAGCTTGAGCACTCCCGCTTCCTCTGCCCCTCCTGCGCCCGTGCTGACTGATGCGGTGGGGACACCGCAAGTGGCTGCTTCACCACCCCCTACCCCGTTTGTTGTGCCGGCCGAACGGCGTTCTGGGCGTACTCACCGGCCTCCGGTACGGCTGGGGCCCTCTCCTCCTTGCTCCCCGGGCACCGCTCCGGCTTCTAGGGCTGTGCGCAGGCGCGCGGCCTCTGGGTGTCGGCCGGAGTTGGTTTTGCGCCGTCGAAGTATAGCTCCGCCCCTTTCGCTTCCGCCTTCTCGGTCGCTTCAGCCACAGTGTACCTCAGTGTGGCAAGCGGCAGATGTGTGCAGCATGGGTTCGGGGAATAGTGTTCCGGATACGGGGGATCGCCCATTAACCCCTCCGGATTAGCAGCAGGCCCCCCCCCCTCCCTCCTTCCTCTCCTTTTGTGCCATTACAGGGGGATGTGTTGCCTCCTATGTCTGGGGAATTGGGGTTTGGTCACTCGGTTTCACTGCTGTCAGTCCCTCCTGCTGGGGGTGTACATGTGCCTGGCACCCCTCAATTGCCCCTTATTCCTTCATCCTTGCAGCCACTCGCGGTTCCTCCCCCACCTGGACGTTCACGTAGGCGCAGGGAGGTGTCGTTGTCCCCCTCCTCGTCAGTTGACGGCAGGAGCAGGGGCCGGCGGGACCGCCGTAGTCGTCGCTCGCGGCGCGGTTCCCGTTCTTCTAGACACAATAGGCGGTCCAGATCCTCTCGATGGCGCTCCTCGGGTGCTTCAGGGGAGTCTGTCCGTACACCGCGTTCCAGACGGGACAGACCGGTCCCGGTGGAGATGTCCAGGGCCTCTAGCTTGAGAACTTTGGCGGATCACAGGGATGTCATGCCTGTACCTGCAATGGCTGCGCCGATACCTTCCTCTGCTGGTAAGTACCAATATGCTGGGGCCTGGGGGGCTGGTGGGTCCAGTGCTGGTCTTGAAGTGTTATTGAAGTCCTTATTGGAAAAAATTGCCGTCCTTGTTGCCCCCTGCGGCTTCAGTGGCTACGGCGCCGGCAGCGGGGCCGGATTCACGGGAGGCCTCGTCCCCCTCTGAAAGGCACCCCCCTGGTGTTGGCAGGTGTGCATAAGGATTCTTTTTTCTGTGGGGTTAGTCCCTTGGTTTCGCATTTAGAGGAGGCTGTGTGGGAGAAAATTTGGTCCAACCAATATGTGGACATTTGGTCCCTGATATCGGTGGACCAACACACGGTGGATAAGGAAAAACGTTTTTTGGATAAGCCGTATGATAGGAGGATGAAGGTGTCCAAGACTATGAACAATTGGTTGCAAGCGTTCGCAGTTTTGGGTTGCATTATGGGTCAGCGTCACCCTGAGTGCTGTTCTGAATTGTTCATATATTTGGACACTATATATAGTGCGTATAAGGCTCACGGGGGCAGTGTGTGGTGGAGGTATGATGAAGAATTTAGGAGACGTTTGGCGCTTCAGCCGGAGCTGGGGTGGGGGGTGAAGGCCACGGATGTATGGCTTCGACTGATGGTGTCGCAGCGCCCCCCCTTCCTTTCCAGGCGTGGCCACTGGTGCTGGGGCCTCAACAGCCCAGGGACCAGTGGCCGTTCGACGACCAGGCGAGTGCTGGTTGTTCAATGAGGGTTTCTGCAAGTATGCCGGTTTGTGCAAGTACAAGCATGAATGCTCGTCTTGTGGGGGCCCTCACGCAGCGGGTAGGTGTACCAGGTCCCAGGTTAGGCCCGGAAAAAAAAACTCGGCCTTTAAACAAAAGGACGCTAGTCAGCGTGGTAGAGATGGCTAGGCAGGTATCCCAATAGGGAGGCTGCGGTAACCCTGTGCAATGGTTTTTCTGAGGGTTTTTTCATACCATTTGTTCTTAGTCGGTTCCCGGTTTATTCTGACAATCTTAAATCTGTCAGAGAAAATCCAGAAGTCCTGGAGGCTAAGTTGCGGAAGGAGGTGTCGGCTGGTAGGATGGCAGGCCCTTTTATAGCCCCACCTTTTTCTAATTTGAGGGTTTCACCGTGGGGTGTGGTTCCTAAAAAAGAAGTGGGAAACTTTCATCATTTGTCTCATCCCCGGGGTACGTCCGTGAATGATGCTATCCTTCATGGGGAAGCTTCGGTAACATATGTATCGTTTGATAGAGCGGTGGCGTTGGTGCGAGCAGCGGGTCAGGGTGCCTTTATGGCGAAATCGGATATCGAATCCACGTTTAGGCTTCTGCCCATTCACCCTGACTGTTTTAATTTGCTTGGGGGTTGTTTCGAGGGCCTTTTTTATTACGACATGTGTTTGCCTATTGGGTGCTCCATTTCGTGCCATTATTTTGAGATGTTCAGCTCATTTTTGGAATGGGTTGTCCGGGTTGAGTCCGGGTTGCCGTCAGTGATTCACTATCTTGACGACTTCCTTTTTGTGGGTCCATGGGAGGGTGACGGCTGTCGATTCCTGCTGTCCACATTTTCGGAGGTAATGGCACGCTTTGGAGTCCCTATTTCGGTGCAAAAGACGGAGGGTCCGGTGACTTGTCTTTCTTTTTTAGGGATTGAGATTGATTCGGTCGCTATGGTGTTTTGTCTCCCTGCAGACAAATTGAATACCCTAGTGGGGTTGAGTGATGGTTTTTTGGTGGTGACGAAGGTTACCTTGCGTCAACTCCAGTCCCTTCTGGGTTTGCTTTGCTTTGTGTGTCGAGTCATGCCTATGGGTCGGGTTTTTTTCGCGGCGCCTATCTTTGGCTACGCGCGGGAGCCGGTCCCCTCGGCATCGCATTCGTCTTACGAAATCGCTAAAGGCTGACTTGAGGGTGTGGCGTTCCTTTCTGGGTTCCTATAATGGGCATACTTGTTTTATTGCGGAGGTGGTTTCGAACTCGGAGTTGGAATTGTGGTCTGGTTCTTGTGGCTTTGGTACGATACTGGGTATGGAGTGGTGCGCTTCTTCCTGGCCGGAGGATTGGTGTGCCTCGGGGCTTGTTAGGAATCTTACTCTGTTGGAACTGTTCCCTATAGTGGTGGCGGTGGAGATTTGGGGAGAACGTTTAGCGAACCGGCATGTTTGTTTTTGGTCGGATAATTTAGGCACTGTTCAATGTATTAATTGTTTGTCATCTTCCTCCCTCCCGGTGTTGGCGTTGCTGCGGCACTTGGTCCTCCGTTGTCTGGAGCGTAACATTTATTTTAGGGCCAGGCATGTTCCTGGGGTCGACAATCGGATCGCTGATGCTCTTTCTCGCTTCAATTGGCAGGTGTTTCGGGAGCTGCATCCGGAGGCGTAATCGGATGGGCTGGAATGCCCGCAGTTCCTGTGGCAGCTAGTAGCCAGCACTTGATGTCACTCGTGAGTGCGTCGGTGTCACCGGCGACGTGGCAGGCACATGGTAAGGCCTGGGCAGACTGGTTGGCTGTGTGTGGGGTAAGAAATGTCGCTGAGAGGGATGATATTCGCTTGGAGGTGACTGTGGAGTGGCTGTTGAGAATGAGGTCCATGGGGGTCTCAGCCCCTGTTGCGCGGCGACGTTTGTCGGGGGTGGCGTTTTACTTCAAATTATGTGGCTGGACGGATGTGACGAAGGTCTTTGTGGTGAAGCAGGCTATGAAATGGCAAAGGGAATATGTGGTGAGGGATAATAGACGGCCTATTTCTTTTGCATTGCTTTGCAAGATGATTGAATGTTGCGGGACGGTTTGTTCGTCAGCGTTTGAGGGTTCTATTGTGGCAGCTAGTTTCTGTCTCGCCTTTTTTGCGGCTGGTGAGGGTTGGTGAGCTGGTGGCTCCTTCGGGTGCTAAGCTTGGGGGTTTGTTGGAATCGGATGTTGTGTTGGGTAATAATGCTCTCAGAGTCCATATAAAAAAGTCAAAGACTGACCAGTTGGGGACTGGGGCGTGGCTGCCTATATTGCCAGTTCCGGGAATAGCTTGCCCGGTTAGGTTGGTGGTGGAGTATATGGCTGTTCGAATGGGAGGTGTGAATTTTCTTGCGCATGCTGATGGGTTACCGTTTACGAAATTTCAGTTTTCTTCAGTTTTGTGCAACTGCTTGAGACATTCGGGGGTGGAGCCTGGTGAGTTCGGCACTCACTCTTTTCGTATAGGTGCAGCTACTGAAGCAGCTAGGGCGGGCTAAGCTGAATCTGAGGTGATGCGTATTGGTAGGTGGCGATCCGCCTGCTTTGCGAGGTATATTCGTCCGGATTTGCTGGTTTGAATTATTCAGTTTAAAAAAATTAAAAAAAATTAAAAAAAACGTTGTGTATTGGTGTTTACAGTAAGCATTGTGGATCTTTTTTTTCATCATTGTCTCTTTTAGGTGCTGTTCGTCTGGTGGTGTGGTTGTTGGGCCACTCTTATATATTCTGGGCTGCGCAGAGAGCGGAGCGGAGGCCTGGAGGTCGGAGCCTTGGATTCAGGGAAGTAGAAGTTTTTTGGAAAGGGATACGGGGCCTTCGGTGGTCACAGCTGTTACCTGAGGTGGTTGATTTGGGTCTCCGGTCAGCGGAGACGGTAATACTGGTGATTCATGCGGGTGGAAACAATCTCTGTGCCCTTCGGCTTACTGAATTGATGGCGCTCATGCGCTCCGATCTGGAGAGGTTCCCGGCCTTCTTTAGGGAATTGGTCATTGTGTGGTCGGAGGTGGTTCCCCGAGTGGCGTGGCATGGGGCTCAGGATGGTGAGGCACTAGAGAGGTGCCGGAAAACTTTAAATGCCCGTATTTCACGCTTTGTGCGGTCTCGAGGTGGTGTAACGGTCCGTCACCGTCAATTGGAAGGAGACAACAGGGCGTTGATGAGACCGGATGGGGTGCACCTGACGGAAATCGGTCTTGATATATTTTTGTCTGGCATTCAAGATGGGATAGAGCAAGGTTTCTTTTTGCTGGGTGGTGGTCGGAGTCCTGTATAAATTTGGCCTCGTCCGTGGCGGCAATGTAGAGAACAGGAGCATGATGGGAACAGATTTGGTGCACGTGCCCTCTGGTGTCCAGGGGTTGGCACACGCACAGAAGGAGTGGTTGGAGGAGGAGTTTAGAGTTGACTTTAGGCTGTGGCCGACAATAACCCAGTAAAAGAGAGTTTAAAAGTTGAACGGTGTCCGTGTCCTTTGTTTTAGGATAAGTAAATAACGGGGGGCCTGAAGGTATGTCTTATCCTAACCCCCTTTTTTCCTGAATACATAGAAACATAGAAACATAGAATGTGTCGGCAGATAAGAACCATTTGGCCCATCTAGTCTGCCCAATATACTGAGTACTATGGATAGCCCCTGGCCCTATCTTATATGAAGGATAGCCTTATGCCTATCCCATGCATGCTTAAACCCCTTCACTGTATTTGCAGCTACCACTTCTGCAGGAAGGCTATTCCATGCATCCACTACTCTCTCAGTAAAGTAATACTTCCTTATATTACTTTTAAACCTTTGCCCCTCTAATTTAAAACTGTGTCCTCTTGTGGTAGTTTTTCTTCTTTTAAATATGCTCTCCTCCTTTACCGAGTTGATTCCCTTTATGTATTTAAAAGTTTCTATCATATCCCCTCTGTCTCTTCTTTCTTCCAAGCTATACATATTAAGGTCCTTTACCCTTTCCTGGTAGGTTTTATCCTGCAATCCATGTACTAGTTTAGTAGCTCTTCTCTGAACTCTCTCTAGAGTATCTATATCCTTCTGGAGATATGGCCTCCAGTACTGCGCACAATACTCCAAGTGAGGTCTCACCAGTGTTCTGTACAGCGGCATAAGCACTTCACTCTTTCTACTGCTTATACCTCTCCCTATACATCCAAGCATTCTGCTGGCATTTCGTGCTGCTCTATTATATTGTCTTCCCACCTTTAAGTCTTCTGAAATAATTGCTCCTAAATCCCTTTCCTCAGATACTGAGGTCAGGACTGTGTCAAATATTCTATATTCTGCCCTTGGGTTTTTACGCCCCAGGTGCATTATCTTGCACTTATCCACATTAAATTTCAGTTTTCAGAGTTCTGACCATTCTTCTAGTTTTCCTAAATCCTTTTCCATTTGGCGTTTCCCTCCAGGAACATTAACCCTGTTACATATCTTTGTGTCATCAGCAAAAAGACAAACCTTACCATCGAGGCCTTTTGCAATATCACTTATGAAGATATTAAACAAAATCGGTCCCAGTACAGATCCCTGTGGAACCCCACTGGTAACATGACCTTGTTTTGAATGTTCTCCATTGACTACAACCCTCTGTTGTCTGTCACTCAGCCACTGCCTAATCCACTCAACAATATGGGAGTCCATGCTCAATGACTGCAGTTTATTGATAAGTCTTTTATGTGGGACAGTGTCAAAAGCCTTACTAAAATCTAGATATGCGATGTCTACTGCACCTCCACCGTCTATTATTTTATTCACCCAGTCAAAAAAATCTATAAGATTTGTTTGACATGATCTCCCTGAAGTAAACCCATGTTGTTTTTCATCTTGCAATCCATGGGATTTTAGATGTTCCACAATCCTATCCTTTAATAGGGTTTCCATTAATTTGCCTACTATTGATGTCAGACTCACTGGTCTATAGTTGCTCGATTCCTCCCTACTACCTTTCTTGTGAATGGGCACGACATTTGCCAATTTCCAATCTTCCGGGATGACTCCTGTTACTAATGATTGGTTAAATAAATCTGTTAACGGTTTTGCCAGCTCACCACTAAGCTCTTTTAATAATTTTGGGTGTATCTCATCAGGCCCCTGTGACTTATTTGTCTTCACCTTAGACAGCAAACTTAGAACATCTTCCTCTGTAAAGATACATGCATCAAACGATTTATTAGTCATTCTTTCTAGTGGAGGTCCTTCTCCTTTTTCTTTTGTAAAAACTGAACAGAAGTATTCATTAAGGCAGTCGGCTAGCCCTTTATTCTCTTCTACATACCTTCCGTCCTTTGTTTTTAATTTAGTTATTCCTTGTTTTAATTTCCTTTTTTCATTTATATATCTGAAGAATGTCTTATCCCCTTTTTTCATAGACTAAGCTAGTTTTTCTTCTGCCTGCGCTTTAGAAGTTCTTATAACTTGCTTGGCCTCTCTCTGCCTAATCTTGTAGATTTCCTTATCTTCATTGCTCTGGGTTTTTTTATAATTACAGAATGCTAGCTTTTTATTTTTAATGATTTAGGCCACTTCTGCTGAGTACCACAGTGGTCTCCTCCTTTTTTTTGCTTTTACTGACAAGTCTAATGCAATTTTCTGTTGCCTTCAATAATGCACCTTTTAAGTAGTCCCATTTCTCATTTATGACTAATTTCATTTTTGAAAAGTCTGTTTTTCTAAAATCTAAAACTTTTGCTTTTGTGTGGTGGGACTCTTTCACGGTTCTTTTATTAAACCACACTGACTGGTGATCACTAGATCCCAAGGTTTCGCCTACAATGACATCATATACCGAATCCCCATTTGTGAATACCAAATCCAAAATGGCCTCCCTCCGGGTTGGCTCCTCAACCACTTGTTGTAGAGATAACCCCAGTAGGGAATTTAGAATATCTGTACTCCTGGTAGAACTTGCTATTTTGGTTTTCCAGTTTATATCTGGAAGATTGAAATCTCCCATAATGATAACTTCTCCTTTCATTGTCATTTTAGCTATTTCTTCAACTAGTAGATCATCTAGTTCTTTAACTTGACCAGGTGGTCTATATATCACACCTACACGAGTTACTGCATGGTTAGCAAACTGCAACGTAACCCAAACTGACTCTATGTTGGCCTCACCAACTTGTATTAGGTTAGATTTAATGCTATCTTTCACATACAGGGCCACTCCTCCTCCTTTCTTGCCTTCTCTGTCTCTTCTGTATAAAGAGTACCCTGGTATGGTTATGTCCCAGTCATTTCTTTCATTAAACCATGTCTCCGTAACAGCCACTAAATCTACATTCTCAGATGCCATTATTGACCCAAGTTCATTGATTTTTTTACCTAAACTGCGAGCATTTGTAGACAGGACTCTGAGCTTATCATTTCTTAACCTCTGTGCTTCTGACCTGTTCAGGCATTGTTTCGGGGGGCAATTGGACTCTTTTATTTTCACTCTTTTGCCCCCCCTTCCTAGTTTAAATACTCTTTCGCAAATTCTTGGAGTTGTTCACTAAGTACATTTGTTCCTTTGAGAGAAAGATGCAAACCATCTTTTTTGTACAGTTCCTTTCTATTCCAAGTAGAGCTATCATGAGAAACAAAGCCAAATCCTTGCTCTTGACACCATTTACCAAGCCATATGTTGAACTCCTTTATGCGCCTCTGCCTATCATTCTGAACATTATGCACAGGCAGAACTTCAGAAAATGAAATGGTGGATGCAAAATCCTGTACGTCATTACCAAGTGTGATAAAATATTTTTTCACCTCTAACACTTCATTGCAAGCCAGGTCATTTGTCCCTAGATGGACAAGAACATCCACATCCCCTTCCTGCTTTGCTTGCTTAACAATATTAATAATACGTCTTCTATCTCTTCTAGCAGTAGCCCCAGGGAGACATCTCACAAAACCATTTTCTTTAAGCTCCACACTTCTTATGATTGAATCACCCAGCAACAGCTGCTTCCTTTGAGACTTCACTTTATCTTTTTTGTTGCATACATTAGACATAGGAGTCGATGGTTTCTCACCCTCTGTGCTTGAGTCCATATCCATGTTGTCCTTACATTCTGAGAGTGCTGCAAATGAATTATGGAGAACCACCGACTGTGGGACATGTCTTCTATCCACCACTCTAAGACTTCCAGAACCTACAGTAACCCATCTGCCATTTCTGGGGGTCCTCTGTGGCAGTGGCATTGCAGCAGTCCTAGCTGGAGTTTGTTTAACAGATAATTTAAATATTTCAGCTTTCAAAAATGCAATTTCCTGCTGCAGTAAGGAGAACTGTCTACAGATCTGACAGCATCCGAATCTCCAAAGAGTGGAACATGAAATAAATGCACAACAATTCCTGCACTGAACCAAGTCTGCCATTTTAAAGAGGAGAAAAAAATAAAATAAAAAAATAAATAAATTTGTAACTTTAAATCAAACAAATCAAACAAATCTTACCTTTTTTTTTTTTTTTGTATTGTTTCCACCTTCCAGCCTACCTCCTGACTATCTCCTGACTATCTCCTGCAATACCAACAGTCTGGAGAGCACCCGACAGTTTTAGGGAGGGTGATGAGGGACTGATGGTGCCCCTTATCCCTTCCCAGGTTATAAGCAGGCCCTTGCCTTTTCATATGGCCCGGTGGGCAATGTATGGTCAAAGGAGTGGGAATGGGGTGGAAGGGTTAAAATGGATAGTGGTGTGGCTAAGGAGCAGGAAGGGGAGGTGGCAATGACAAGTGATATATACGCCCCCCCCCCCCCCCCCCCCCCGCTCCTGCCTCTTCCTCTGTTCGGCGAAGGCGAGCTGGTCCCGCCCTCCCTCCCCTGTTATGGTTTTTGATTGTCTTGTGTTTGGATGGTCATGTTGTATTTCCTTTTTCAAGGTTCCTGGTTGGTGTGGAATTCGGAAGTCACAGCTGGCGGCAATGTAGAGAACAGGAGCATGATGGGAACAGATTTGGCGCACGTGCCCTCTGTTGTCCAGGGGTTGGCACACGCACAGAAGGAGTGGTTGGAGGAGGAGTTTAAAGTTGCCTTATAATGTGAGTTGTGGCCGACAATCACCCAGTAAAAGAGAGTTTAAAAGTTGAACGGTGTCCGTGTCCTTTGTTTTAGGATAAGTAAATAACGGGGGCCCTAAGGTAAGTCTTATCCTAACCCCCTTTTTTCCTGAATACCAACAGTCTGCAGCAGCTCTGACATGTCAGGGTAATTTTTAAGGAATATCTTCACCACCAAAATCAGCACATACGCCAGGCAAGGGATGCGAGTCAAACCAGCTAGTCCCAGAGCTGCTACGAGATTTCGCCCATTGTCGCACACCACCGGGCCGGGCTTGAGGCTGACTGGCGCAAACCACTCATCAGTCTGTTGTTCAAGGCCCGTCCACAGCTCCTGCGCAGTGTGTGGTTTGTCCCCCAAACAGACACGTTTTAAAACTGCCTGCTGTCGTTTACCCCTGGCTGTGCTGAAGTTGGTGGTGAAGGTGTTACGCTGACCGGATGAGGAGCTGGTAGAGGATGAGAAAGCAGAGTAGGAGGAGGAAGCAACAGGAGGCAAACTGAAGCACCCTGCAATCCTCGGTGGTGGAAGGACATGCGCCAAACTGCTATCCGCCTCAGGCCCAGCCGCCACTGCATTTACCCAGTGTGCTGTTATGGAGATATAATGGCCCTGACCGTGCTTACTGGTTCACGTATCCGTAGTCAGGTGCACCTTGCCACAAATGGCGTTGCACAGTGCACACCTGATTTTGTCCCCTACTTGGTTGTGAAGGGAAGGGATGGCTCGCCTTGAAAAGTAGTGGCGGCTGGGCACGACGTACTGTGGGACAGCTACCGCCATAAGGCCTTTAAAACTATCCATCTCCACCAGACGGAACGACAGCATTTCAAAGGCAAGTAATTTAGAAATGCTGGCATTCAGGGCTAGGGATCGCGGGTGGGTAGGGGGTACTTCCTCTTCCTCTCCAGCGTTTGGGATATGGAGAGCTGAACGCTTCTGTGAAACATTGTGGAGATGCTTGGTGACCCAGGTGTTGGTGTTGCTGGCAGATCTTCTGTTTGCGGGGTGCCAGGTGGCACTGTCACTAAAGAGGTAAATGATAAGGCCGTGACTGCAGCAGAAGAGGAAGCAGGAGGAGCCTCTGTAGGCCTGGTTTTTGAGGTGTCTACTACACTGCAGCTCGTGCTTTGCACTTAAATGCCTGGTCATGCAGATTGTGCTCAGGTTGAGAACATTTATGCCTCGCTTCAGGCTCTGATTGCACAGCGTGCTAACCACTCGTGTCTTGTCGTCAGCACATTGTCTGTAGAACTGCCACGCCAGGGAACTCCTTGGAGCTGGCTTTGGTGTGCTCGGTCCCTTGCTGCCGTGGGCAGTAGGAGGCATACTGTATAGAGGATGGCCGCTCCGCTTTCGCACCCTGCTCCCTCTTTTACTGTGCTGGTGGCTCTGTGCGACCACCGCCTCTTCCTCCGAACTAGATCGGTCACTCGCATGACCTTAATGCCATGTGGGGTCGAGGACCTCATCGTCCTCCACATCATCTTCCACCCAGTCTTCACCCCTGCCTTCCTTGTCGGTCTGCACACTTTCGAAAGCCCCAGCAGTTGGCACCTGTGTTTCGTCAACATCCGAGACATGCTGCGATGGTCCTCTTATGTACTCATCTTGAAAAATAAGTGGTTGGGCATCGGTGCACTCAATCTCTTCCACTTCTGGGGCAGGGCTAGGTGGATGGCCCTGGGAAACCCTGCTAGCAGAGTCATCAAAAAGCAGAAGAGACTGCTGCATGACTTGGGGCTAAGACTGCTTGGCTGATTTGCAAGGGGGTGAGGTGAAAGACTGATGGACATCGGCTGCAGGTGCCAATTGTGGTCTTTCAGCATAAGACTGGGTGGGAGACAATGTGAAGGAACTGGATCCACTGTCAGCAACCCAATCTACTATCGCCTGCACTTGTTCAGGCCTCACCATTCATAGAGCAGCATTAGGCCTGACCAAATACAGCTGCAGGTTTTGTCGCCTACTCGCATCTGAGGAAGGGGTTTCACTTGTGCGTGTAGCTGCCACAGATAAACCACGTCCTTACCCTACAACAGGAGCTCCAGCAGCACCACGACCTGTGCCATGTCCATTATTTGACGCTCTCCTTATATTTTTTAAATTTAGGATCTTGCCCTAAATGGGTGTTTAATTAATAGTAGAATAGAACGACAGTATGTAAAGGGTGTATCTCACACGGCCTGAACCAGACTAGGCCTCAATAAAAGATTTTTTTGCCCAAAATGGCTGTATTTCAAATGCCTAATTCAAACCCCTGTATGTAGAGGTGGTATCTCAGAGGGCCTGAACCTCTGTAGGCCTGAAGTAAATATATCTTTGCACAAAAGGCTGTATTTCAAATGCCTGATTCAAACCCCTGTATGTATAGGGGGGATCACACACGACCTGAATCAGTGTAGGCCTGCAGTAAATATATCTTTGCACAAAATGGCTGTAATTCAAATGGCTGTATTTCAAATGCCTAATTCAAACCCCTGTATGTAGAGGTGGTATCTCAGAGGGCCTGAACCTCTGTAGGCCTGAAGTAAATATATCTTTGCACAAAAGGCTGTATTTCAAATGCCTGATTTAAACCCCTGTATGTATAGGGGGGATCACACACGACCTGAATCAGTGTAGGCCTGCAGTAAATATATCTTTGCACAAAATGGCTGTAATTCAAATGGCTGTATTTCAAATGCCTAATTCAAACCCCTGTATGTAGAGGTTGTATCTCAGAGGGCCTGAACCACTGTAGGCCTGAAGCTAATATATCTTTGCACAAAAGCTGTATTTCAAATAGCTGTGTTTCAAATGGCTAATTCAAACCCCTGTATGTAGAGGTGGTATCTCACAGGGCCTGAACCAGTGTAAGCCTGAATTCAATATTGGTGCACCAAATGGCGGTATTTAAAATCTCAGAATTTAACCCAAATGTATTAAGGGTGTATCTCACAATGACATCTGCATCAAAGGCTGCCAACTAAATTTTTTGTTTCCAAATGAGTGATTGTTTAAAAACTGATTTTGACAGCTGTATATAAGCCTGTAATTTCACACGTGCTGATGCTGCAAGGCCTGAAAATAGTGTTTTTTGTCAAAAGAGTGTGTTTTTCAAACCCCAAAAAATGATGGGTCTATTTCTACCTTAAATTGCACACTGACTAATACTGATGTTGTAGATTGCCCAAAAAGTCTTTTTTTGCTAACAGAATATGAAAGCTGTATATATTAAACTTGAATTTAACAATTGCAGATCTGGAAAATACTGTTTTTAAAAAAAATAAAAGTGTGTTTTTCAAACCACAGAAAATGATGGGTATATTTCTACCTTAAATTGCACACTGACTAAGGCGTCATGCACACGACCGTTGTTGGGTTTCGTTGTTCCGTGATCAGTTTCAGTTTTTGTTTCCGTATGTCTTCCTATATTTTTGGAGGACCACCAGACATGAAGGAAAGTAAAAAAAAAATCTAAGACAGGTTTGCTATGTAAATGATAGGAAAAAAAACGGACGCGGATGACAATCTTGTGTGCCTCCGTATTTTTTAGCGGTCCCATTGACTTGAATGGGTCCGCAAACCGTTTTCCGCAAAAATAATAGGACAGGTTATATTTTTTTGACGGACTGGAACCACGGATCACGGACGGGGATGACAAACGGTGCCTTAGCCAAATTTTCATCGGACCCGTTGAAAGTCAATGGGTCCGCAGAAAATCACGAAAAACTGCACAATGGACACGGAATAAAACACGGGGTCCCAAAATCCTAAAGTTCGGTACGAACCCGAACTTTACAGTTAGGGTTCGCTCAACCCTAGTACTAACCTTTTATGTGGCACAGTATGAAATGCTTTGGAGAAGTCCAGATAAAACGATATCCAATGACTCTGATCGAGTATAGAACTTACCTCCTCATAGAAACTGATTAAGTTAATTTGACATGACCAATTCCTCACAAACCCGTTCTGATCAGCGTTATATGCATATTTTCATTGAGATTTTCCAGGATACCATGTCTTAGAAAACCTTCAAATAGTTCACCACACCAATAATAGACGTTAAACTTACAGGCCTGCGCTGGAGAAAGGGGTGATTATAACAGTATTTTTATTTTATTTTAGGCTATTGGAGGGCTTGTCCAAGATTTTTAATTCTCAGGCATAACTTTTAACGTTAGGCTACTTTCATACTTGCATTGTTGTTTTCTGGTATTGAGATCCGGCAAAGGATCTCAACACCAGAAAGAAACTTTTCCATTTGGTCCTCATGCATTCTGAATGGAAAGAGATCCATTCAGGATGCATCAGGATGTCTTCTGTTCTGACTGCAAGATGTGGTTTCTTGTCCGATCATAAAAACTGAAAAAAATGGATCCGGAACTGAAAACAATGTAAGTCAATGGTGACGAATCCGTTTTTTTAGGATCCTAAAAAAACTGATCTGTCATCCATTGTCACCCACGTATCTGTTTAATTCCCGTATTGAGATCCTCTGCCGGATTTCAATAATGGAATTAACAACCCAAGTGTGAAAGTAGTCTTACCTAAGTTTGAGAGGCAAAGTAGAAGTATTGGACTTCCAGTAGGAGGACGTCATAAAATAACAAACAGCTGAAAGAATCTTACTAAGGCCTCTTTCACACGGGCGTTGCGGAAAAATGTGCGGGTGCGTTGCGGGAACACCCGCGATTTTTCCGCGCGAGTGCAAAACATTGTAATGCGTTTTGCACTCGCGTGAGAAAAATCGCGCGTGTTTGGTACCCAAACCCGAACTTCTTCACAGAAGTTCGGGCTTGGGATCGGTGTTCTGTAAATAGTATTATTTTCCCTTATAACATGGTTATAAGGGAAAATAATAGCATTCTGAATACAGAATGCTAAGTAAAACAGGGCTGGAGGGGTTAAAAAAAATAAAAAATCATTTAACTCACCTTAATCCACTTGCTTGCGATGCCCGTCATCTCCGTCTGACTCTTTTACTGTAAAGGACCTGTGGAGAGCATTAACTATAGTTTAAGGACCTGGGATGACGTCACTTTGGTCATCACATGGTACGTCACATGATCTTTTACCATGGTGAATCACCATGGTAAAAGATCATGTGACGTACCATGTGATGACCGAAGTGACGTCATCCCAGGTCCTTAAACTATAGTTAATGCTCTCCACAGGTCCTTTACAGTAAAAGAGTCAGACGGAGATGACGGGCATCGCGAGCAAGTGGATTAAGGTGAGTTAAATGATTTTTTATTTTTTTTAACCCCTCCAGCCCTGTTTTACTTAGCATTCTGTATTCAGAATGCTATTATTTTCCCTTATAACCATGTTATAAGGGAAAATAATAAGGTTAGGGTCTCCATCCCGATCGTCTCCTAGCAACCGTGCGTAAAAATCGCACCGCATCCGCACTTGCTTGTGGATGCTTGCGATTTTCACGCAACCCCATTAATTTCCATGGGGCCTGCGTTACGTGAAAAACGCACAAAGAGGAGCATGCTGCGATTTTCACGCAACGCAAAAGTGATGCGTGAAAATCACCGCTCGTGTGCACAGCCCCATAGAAATTAATGGGTCAGTATTCAGTGCGGGTGCAATGCGTTCACCTCCCGCATCGCATCCGCGCGGAATACTCGCTCGTGTGAAAGGGGCCTAATAGTTTGCACACAAAGTATTTTAAATTTTGTTGCGTTTCAGCTAGATTTTAACTGAAACTCAATAAGATAACATGAAGCACACTACAAAAGTGTTTTTTTTTTTTTTTATGTTTTCTTCACTTGTGATTCCCTTTTTTAGTCCAAGTCACTTTTTTTCAAAATGCAATGTGTGCAATGTGTGCAATTGTTTTTTCCATAAGCTTCTCTAGAAGAAAAAATGCATCTAACAACTGCCTGAATTAAATAAATATTCCAAATGCATGTACAACCACATGGAATTCATGGCTGCTGAAGATTAGGGAATGCATGCTGAATCTTTTAGGGTGCACCTTACAGGCAGACTGGAGTGGCCTGCACAGGATGAACAGCCATGAGAATCCAGAAGCTGGACCCGCTGCTAGAGGGCTGAGTAGTACCGGCAGGTCCAGGCCACCAGAAGGAGAGCAGAAGCAGCAGGGTGAGAAATACAGCACCGTTGCAGCCCGGAGAAGCAGGATAGCAGCGGGCATGGGCCACCATTACACAAGGCATTATAGAGATCTGATATTGTTGTGAGTTCTGGTCAGTAAACCCATGGGGTAGGGCTGAGACACATATCTGGAATCCAGCCTATTGCCTCACACGTTTGTGTTTTGGCCAGTGATTTATATCAGTGATTGTGAGCCAAAACCAGGATTGGAGCCTATATAGATATAAGGTATAATGGAAAGACCTGCTCCTGTTCTGATTTTAGAGCCGCACCTGGTTTTGGCTCAAAATCACTGACCAAAACACTGAAGTGTGAATGAGGCCTAAGGCCGGGATTCCTTCTGACAGCAGGAGCACAAGGCGTCACCGCGGAACACGGCCGTGTGCATGAGGCCTAACACTGCAGATCAAATGGACAAGACTACAAGGCAGAATCCCTTATTGCCAGAATGAACATTTTCTGACATCCACAGAATTCATTATACAATACCTCTGATGAACATATTATGCAGCATTTTGAAAATCTTTACTGTAAGAAAGTTCTCTATATTTATGTAAAGTGTATGTATATACAAACATGTTCAAAATATTAGTGTATTATATTAGATAATAACAAGGGGCATCCAACATTTATTTAGGGAAAGGATCAGATTGCAAAATGTTCAGTCAATCATCTTGGGTTGTCGTTTATCCTCTATATGGATCTAGCAGCCGTTTTGAATGTTATGCAGTTATTAGATGGCAAGCTGCAACAGAAATGAAGGCCCATATCTATTAACTACAGTTGACATGGCACTTAATTAAAAGTCCCTGTTGACCCATGCCGGATATTATGGAATTATTCTCCCCTAGAAGCAATGTTTGATATGGAACCCGACAGAAAAAAAGCATACAGAGGTACAATAGGGCTCCGCAGTGTGTGTATGTATCTGTATTATTGCTTTGCAGTAGATGCATAGATAAAGAGCTCATGGACCTTTTGTTCATAGAAGAGTGAATATGTACTTTTAATGAACAGACAGAAACAAATTTAAGAAAATAATAATACTAACAGTGACCTAGAAAATGTTACCACATTTGTAAAACGAGAGAATGCTATGTCTATAACGGTATTATTTCATTTGCGTGGACCTTTTGTAACTTAACTGCTTGGGTGCAATTCAGGCATTGACTTCCAGCTGAGGTGCATTCTCCTATTAGCAGAGACTTTCTTTGTTAATGTATGACCTTATTGTATACGAATAGAGCAGTCCACACATTTATATTATGTACATGTTACACAATTCACTTATAATTGTAATAATAAATTGCTTTGTCCATTAATGGCCATGTTTATTCCCTCTACACCCCTCCGCTTTTTCCTCATTGCTCTAGTATAATTTTAATATATTGTTGTCAGGATAACCTTAATGTATATTGGTGATCTACAGTGTGATGAATGATGCCATTTGTGTTCACAATTTAATTTAATAACATCTGTTTTTCTTACCTACTGCCTCAACAAACACTGAAAGTATTATTTACCCAGACCATATCATGTCATTTTATAATCTGTGCACTTACGACTCCTGAAAGGTCAGTATACTGATACTAACAATAATAAAAGTAATAATTATAGTCTTATTATAATGAGCATAGTTGTCAACCCACTAAAGAACAACAGTAATTATGACATGATAAAACACGTGTGTAGATTTAATACCAGTATAAAAACATAAGATGATTAGTGTTGAGCGAACAGTTCGAGCATAGTTCGGGTCCGTACCGAATTTTGGGGTGTTCGTGACACGGACCCGAACCCGAACTTTTTCGTAAAAGTTCGGGTTCGGGTTCGTCGTTCGGCATGTATTTTGGCGCATTTTGAAAGGCTGCAAAGCAGCCAATCAACATGCATCATACTACTTGCCCTAAGATGCCATCGCAGCCATGCCTACTATTGGCAAGGCTGTGATTGGCCAAGTGCAGCATGTGACTCAGCCTCTTTATAAGCTTGTGCGCACGTCGGGACGTGCTCACTCCCGATGTGAATAGAACAGGGATAGACGCAGCTGATGCTAGGGCGAGAATAGGCAGGGATAATTGAATAACTGGAAGCAAATTTCTCTCCTCCACCTGTGATTCATCTGAACAACTGCAGCTGAGCTGCTTTTTTGATAGGGATTGGCTATTTTTAGAGTGGCCAGAGTGATTTTTCCATCCACATGTACCCGGGCTGACCGCCGGCCGCCATTTTGCGACTTGTAGTGCTGCAGCAGAAGCTGCCACAGTGTGCATTCCAAAGCTCCAAACAAGTCAGACATCTACACCTGGGATTCAGACCAATAGCGATTTAGCAGCACAGTCCAAGGCTATTTTTTTTAAAGGTTGTGCAGACCATTTTGTGGCACATGTTACTGGGCTGATAGGCGGCGGCTATCTTGGGACTAGTGCTGCAGCACAATCTCTCCCAACGTCCATTAATCACTTGTAATAGTGGTCTGTGCCATAGAAATCCTACATCAGGGACTTGGGTGTGCTTGTGTCACCCCTACTAATACCAGTCCACCTGTAATCCATACAGTGAAAAGCCATAAAGTATTCCAGTGAGGGAATTTTTTTTTTATTTAAAAAAGGCCAAGTTAGTTTATCTGGCGTTCAATATACTAGATACAGTTAGGCCTGCGTTTCATACATCTGGAATTAGCAAACTAATGTGCTGGGGTTGGGAAAACATATATGTACCCATACTAGAATGTGTCAAAGAAAGCGGTACTCACATATAACAGTCATTCCATCTGTAATCCATACAGTCAAAAGACTGAAAGTATTCCAGTGAGGGAATTTTTTTTATTTAAAAAAGGCCAAGTTAGTTTATCTGGCGTTCAATATACTAGATACAGTTAGGCCTGCGTTTCATACATCTGGAATTAGCAAACTAATTTGCTGGGGTTGGGAAAACATATATGTACCCATACTAGAATCTGTCAAAGAAAGCGGTACTCACATATAACAGTCATTCCATCTGTAATCCATACAGTCAAAAGACTGAAAGTATTCCAGTGAGGGAATTTTTTTTATTTAAAAAAGGCCAAGTTAGTTTATCTGGCGTTCAATATACTAGATACAGTTAGGCCTGCGTTTCATACATCTGGAATTAGCAAACTAATGTGCTGGGGTTGGGAAAACATATATGTACCCATACTAGAATCTGTCAAAGAAAGCGGTACTCACATATAACAGTCATTCCATCTGTAATCCATACAGTCAAAAGACTGAAAGTATTCCAGTGAGGGAATTTTTTTTATTTAAAAAAGGCCAAGTTAGTTTATCTGGCGTTCAATATACTAGATACAGTTAGGCCTGCGTTTCATACATCTGGAATTAGCAAACTAATGTGCTGGGGTTGGGAAAACATATATGTACCCATACTAGAATCTGTCAAAGAAAGCGGTACTCACATATAACAGTCATTCCATCTGTAATCCATACAGTCAAAAGACTGAAAGTATTCCAGTGAGGGAATTTTTTTTATTTAAAAAAGGCCAAGTTAGTTTATCTGGCGTTCAATATACTAGATACAGTTAGGCCTGCGTTTCATACATCTGGAATTAGCAAACTAATGTGCTGGGGTTGGGAAAACATATATGTACCCATACTAGAATCTGTCAAAGAAAGCGGTACTCACATATAACAGTCATTCCATCTGTAATCCATACAGTCAAAAGACTGAAAGTATTCCAGTGAGGGAATTTTTTTTATTTAAAAAAGGCCAAGTTAGTTTATCTGGCGTTCAATATACTAGATACAGTTAGGCCTGCGTTTCATACATCTGGAATTAGCAAACTAATGTGCTGGGGTTGGGAAAACATATATGTACCCATACTAGAATCTGTCAAAGAAAGCGGTACTCACATATAACAGTCATTCCATCTGTAATCCATACAGTCAAAAGACTGAAAGTATTCCAGTGAGGGAATTTTTTTTATTTAAAAAAGGCCAAGTTAGTTTATCTGGCGTTCAATATACTAGATACAGTTAGGCCTGCGTTTCATACATCTGGAATTAGCAAACTAATGTGCTGGGGTTGGGAAAACATATATGTACCCATACTAGAATCTGTCAAAGAAAGCGGTACTCACATATAACAGTCATTCCATCTGTAATCCATACAGTCAAAAGACTGAAAGTATTCCAGTGAGGGAATTTTTTTTATTTAAAAAAGGCCAAGTTAGTTTATCTGGCGTTCAATATACTAGATACAGTTAGGCCTGCGTTTCATACATCTGGAATTAGCAAACTAATGTGCTGGGGTTGGGAAAACATATATGTACCCATACTAGAATCTGTCAAAGAAAGCGGTACTCACATATAACAGTCATTCCATCTGTAATCCATACAGTCAAAAGACTGAAAGTATTCCAGTGAGGGAATTTTTTTTATTTAAAAAAGGCCAAGTTAGTTTATCTGGCGTTCAATATACTAGATACAGTTAGGCCTGCGTTTCATACATCTGGAATTAGCAAACTAATGTGCTGGGGTTGGGAAAACATATATGTACCCATACTAGAATCTGTCAAAGAAAGCGGTACTCACATATAACAGTCATTCCATCTGTAATCCATACAGTCAAAAGACTGAAAGTATTCCAGTGAGGGAATTTTTTTTATTTAAAAAAGGCCAAGTTAGTTTATCTGGCGTTCAATATACTAGATACAGTTAGGCCTGCGTTTCATACATCTGGAATTAGCAAACTAATGTGCTGGGGTTGGGAAAACATATATGTACCCATACTAGAATCTGTCAAAGAAAGCGGTACTCACATATAACAGTCATTCCATCTGTAATCCATACAGTCAAAAGACTGAAAGTATTCCAGTGAGGGAATTTTTTTTATTTAAAAAAGGCCAAGTTAGTTTATCTGGCGTTCAATATACTAGATACAGTTAGGCCTGCGTTTCATACATCTGGAATTAGCAAACTAATGTGCTGGGGTTGGGAAAACATATATGTACCCATACTAGAATCTGTCAAAGAAAGCGGTACTCACATATAACAGTCATTCCATCTGTAATCCATACAGTCAAAAGACTGAAAGTATTCCAGTGAGGGAATTTTTTTTATTTAAAAAAGGCCAAGTTAGTTTATCTGGCGTTCAATATACTAGATACAGTTAGGCCTGCGTTTCATACATCTGGAATTAGCAAACTAATGTGCTGGGGTTGGGAAAACATATATGTACCCATACTAGAATCTGTCAAAGAAAGCGGTACTCACATATAACAGTCATTCCATCTGTAATCCATACAGTCAAAAGACTGAAAGTATTCCAGTGAGGGAATTTTTTTTATTTAAAAAAGGCCAAGTTAGTTTATCTGGCGTTCAATATACTAGATACAGTTAGGCCTGCGTTTCATACATCTGGAATTAGCAAACTAATGTGCTGGGGTTGGGAAAACATATATGTACCCATACTAGAATCTGTCAAAGAAAGCGGTACTCACATATAACAGTCATTCCATCTGTAATCCATACAGTCAAAAGACTGAAAGTATTCCAGTGAGGGAATTTTTTTTATTTAAAAAAGGCCAAGTTAGTTTATCTGGCGTTCAATATACTAGATACAGTTAGGCCTGCGTTTCATACATCTGGAATTAGCAAACTAATGTGCTGGGGTTGGGAAAACATATATGTACCCATACTAGAATCTGTCAAAGAAAGCGGTACTCACATATAACAGTCATTCCATCTGTAATCCATACAGTCAAAAGACTGAAAGTATTCCAGTGAGGGAATTTTTTTTATTTAAAAAAGGCCAAGTTAGTTTATCTGGCGTTCAATATACTAGATACAGTTAGGCCTGCGTTTCATACATCTGGAATTAGCAAACTAATGTGCTGGGGTTGGGAAAACATATATGTACCCATACTAGAATCTGTCAAAGAAAGCGGTACTCACATATAACAGTCATTCCATCTGTAATCCATACAGTCAAAAGACTGAAAGTATTCCAGTGAGGGAATTTTTTTTATTTAAAAAAGGCCAAGTTAGTTTATCTGGCGTTCAATATACTAGATACAGTTAGGCCTGCGTTTCATACAGTACATCTGGAATTAGCAAACTAATGTGCTGGGGTTGGGAAAACATATATGTACCCATACTAGAATCTGTCAAAGAAAGCGGTACTCACATATAACAGTCATTCCATCTGTAATCCATACAGTCAAAAGACTGAAAGTATTCCAGTGAGGGAATTTTTTTTATTTAAAAAAGGCCAAGTTAGTTTATCTGGCGTTCAATATACTAGATACAGTTAAGCCTGCGTTTCATACATCTGGAATTAGCAAACTAATGTGCTGGGGTTGGGAAAACATATATGTACCCATACTAGAATCTGTCAAAGAAAGCGGTACTCACATATAACAGTCATTCCATCTGTAATCCATACAGTCAAAAGACTGAAAGTATTCCAGTGAGGGAATTTTTTTTATTTAAAAAAGGCCAAGTTAGTTTATCTGGCGTTCAATATACTAGATACAGTTAGGCCTGCGTTTCATACATCTGGAATTAGCAAACTAATGTGCTGGGGTTGGGAAAGCATATATGTACCCATACTAGAATCTGTCAAAGAAAGCGGTACTCACATATAACAGTCATTCCATCTGTAATCCATACAGTCAAAAGACTGAAAGTATTCCAGTGAGGGAATTTTTTTTATTTAAAAAAGGCCAAGTTAGTTTATCTGGCGTTCAATATACTAGATACAGTTAGGCCTGCGTTTCATACATCTGGAATTAGCAAACTAATGTGCTGGGGTTGGGAAAACATATATGTACCCATACTAGAATCTGTCAAAGAAAGCGGGTACTCACATATAACAGTCATTCCATCTGTAATCCATACAGTCAAAAGACTGAAAGTATTCCAGTGAGGGAATTTTTTTTATTTAAAAAAGGCCAAGTTAGTTTATCTGGCGTTCAATATACTAGATACAGTTAGGCCTGCGTTTCATACATCTGGAATTAGCAAACTAATTTGCTGGGGTTGGGAAAACATATATGTACCCATACTAGAATCTGTCAAAGAAAGCGGTACTCACATATAACAGTCATTCCATCTGTAATCCATACAGTCAAAAGACTGAAAGTATTCCAGTGAGGGAATTTTTTTTATTTAAAAAAGGCCAAGTTAGTTTATCTGGCGTTCAATATACTAGATACAGTTAGGCCTGCGTTTCATACATCTGGAATTAGCAAACTAATGTGCTGGGGTTGGGAAAACATATATGTACCCATACTAGAATCTGTCAAAGAAAGCGGTACTCACATATAACAGTCATTCCATCTGTAATCCATACAGTCAAAAGACTGAAAGTATTCCAGTGAGGGAATTTTTTTTATTTAAAAAAGGCCAAGTTAGTTTATCTGGCGTTCAATATACTAGATACAGTTAGGCCTGCGTTCATACAGTACATCTGGAATTAGCAAACTAATGTGCTGGGGTTGGGAAAACATATATGTACCCATACTAGAATCTGTCAAAGAAAGCGGTACTCAATTATAACAGTCATTCCATCTGTAATCCATACAGTCAAAAGACTGAAAGTATTCCAGTGAGGGAATTTTTTTTATTTAAAAAAGGCCAAGTTAGTTTATCTGGCGTTCAATATACTATATACAGTTAAGGCCTGCGTTTCATACATCTGGAATTAGCAAACTAATGTGCTGGGGTGGGAAAACATATATGTACCCATACTAGAATCTGTCAAAGAAGCGGTACTCACATATAACAGTCATTCCATCTGTAATCCATACAGTCAAAAGACTGAAAGTATTCCAGTGAGGGAATTTTTTTTATTTAAAAAAGGCCAAGTTAGTTTATCTGGCGTTCAATTACTAGATACAGTTAGGCCTGCGTTTCATACATCTGGAATTAGCAAACTAATGTGCTGGGGTTGGGAAAACATATATGTACCCATACTAGAATCTGTCAAAGAAAGCGGGTACTCACATATAACAGTCATTC